>NC_089204.1:17712008-17877008 GCF_963930695.1 Labrus bergylta | reverse complement strand
CACACACCTCTCTCTTAAACATAAACACATACACACATGCAAAGGTGGTCCTCTCTTGTACAATAGTTTGTGGATCAAGGGGGTCAAATCCATTATGTTTCAGCATGGTGTTATGAGCGCTGCTTTGTCACCTTGCACAATGGTCACACTCTGAAGGGCTTATGGGTGTCTCTTTGTGTTTTACTCTGTATTCTGCAGACATGGTGTATTATAATGTTCAGTATTGCTTTTGCATTCCAGTGAATGTGCATGTGCCCTCAACTGTAATTTTCTGGTTTGACTTTTTTCATGTAAAAACCTCCATCTTCAGTCACATTCATTGGTGCTCAGTCGCCACTGCATAGTCCCTCCTTGCCTGGACATTTGAAAAGAGACATGGGGGGAAATGAGGAGATGACCTCTGCTTAGCCATACAGACAATCAGCATAGCATTAGCAGGACTGTTGAATAGAGCCATCATGTGCCCTATAGGGAGCCAGTGATATAGGCTTTAAACGAGGAGGAAGTCCTGCTGAGCCTCTGTGGACACGTTCATAATTGTTTTTTAAGATCTGGATAAAGCATCGCTGCTCTGTATAGCTTTTGGTAATCCCGAGTGGCCACTCAAGGTATTCCCCTGCAGACAACTCACATTGTCTACATAAATAATCATTATAAAGGGATGTGTGTAAGTCTTTTGACCTGTCTTACAGACAAAATTATATTAAGTGCATAACCTTTGGTTCTAGTTTCCACCTTCAGTCTAGTGTCCAGCTCTTAATAATGCATTCATGGCCAATATTGGGATCAGAATGGGAACTGTTAAAACTATAAATCTAAAATGTGTTGCTGAAAGCTTAGATCTTCTGCCATCTGCCGTCATAACGTAACTTTACATGCAATTTCAAATGATGCTGTTTAAATAGACCATGATGTCATGCCTACATGTACAACACTCAAATTACCAATGTATGCTCAAGCAGACTCGTTTGGATGGCAGAGTTTGTAGTTCTCCCTCCTGTCCTCTCTCAGGTGCTGCGGCAGGCATATTATTTTGAAAAGCCCTGCCTTTATGTACAATGAAATAGAGCGAGAGAAGCAGGTAAATAAAGGTAGAGAGAGAGTCAGATGGGGCTAAGTGGCCTTTCTTCACCCCAAGGGTGTGCTCCGTTGGCGTCCGTGGGTGCTCTTTGTTCAGAGCTTTCACTGTGATTAGAGCATTTGAGTTGACAATTCACTTAAGACCCTATTTCTTTCTCTCTCTTTCTCTCACACCTACATGAACCCCTCCATCCATCCACCCCTCCCCTTGCTTTCTCTCTCACACACACACTCTCAGGGTATATTACCCGTTCTTGTAATGCAGTTAAGCCCAGCTAGCCTTTCCTCATAATACTACTTAATTCCCCATGTTGCAGCCAAGGTAACTGCAGTGGGAGAGAGAGTGTGGAGACCGGTGCTGGCAGTTGAGATGGCTGTGGTTGAAGGGGGCAGGGACTGAGTGGGGAGGAGAGATGTGATTTTCACTGCTGCAGCTTGGTGGGCTCTCACCTCCAGCACTGTGGTAATGGCTCTGATTGCAGAAGACTAGTATACTTCTGCCTGAGAGACTCATGTAAAATATGGGACGATATGTTAAGTCAAGGCAACTTTAAATAACACATTTTAGCAACAAGGAAATTCAGAGTGCTTCACACAAGACATCAAAAGCATCACGATAAGGGAAAAAGAAACATTAAATTAGAACAATTTCAAAAATCCCTAAAACAACCCTGAACATTCACAGAGAAGATTAGATATTTGGTTTGGACTGGTATTAGAACTTTGGTTATTACCTTTTGATCACAGTTTACAAGAGTAAAAATAAAATAAAAAAATCTGTTTTAAGAAGCAAGCAAATATTTGCTTCATAGAGTGAGCTGGGAAGACTTATTTCTAACTGACTAACTGTTCACCATCCTTAACATGAGAGGGACTGCTGTTTCATTGAATGCCTTGTAAAATTCACGGCCAAACCCATCAGGTCCAACTGCTTTGCCGGAGGGGAAGGCCCGAAAGGCATCAAGAAGATCGGCCTCAGAGATGAAGGGTCAATGGGGTCAAATATTTAGGTTGGCAAAAAAGTGGCATAAATCTCTCCTCATGCATTAATGAGTCAGGTATATTGCAAGAAAATATAAATCTGTAGATGTTACTCTTTTACCGGTTTCCTTCTTTTACACTCAACGTGCTTTTTAAAGTTCTTTGCTGACGAGGGTGTCTTTTTAAGACCTAAAAAATCCAACGGTATTTATGAGACACCAAAAGGCATAACAAACTAAACATAAACCTGTCTGCTCTTTGTCCCTAAACTAGTAGCCAGAAGCAAGAGATAGAAAAAGATAGGAGAGCTGAGGGGAGGGAATTACAGAATAAGAAGCAGAAGAAAAGGAGCAATGACAAAGTGACAGAAAATGAAAGAAAAGAAAAGAGAAGGAGGATGGGGTGACATTGCTTCTGGGTTAGTGCTCCAAAACGGAGTGCTAAAATCATTTCAGCTTAGATAAAGCTCTGACCACTGCCAGGCTGCCCCGGGGTATCTGCCCTGCTCATCTGCCTCTCCAATGAAACGCCTGCACACAGGGAGCCTTCAGGCAGCCAAACACCCAGATGTGAACACCCCCCCCCCCCCCCCGACACACACACACACACACACACACACACACACACACACACACACACACACACACAGATTCAAATACACTCACTCACTAACTCTTATACACACATACACTGCTTCATCACATGTGCACACACTTGCTGGCCTCTCTTGGCGAGTTTGTCGCAGTGCAGTTTATGTCTCTTAAGAGAGGAAAGCAACAGAGAGACCCTGGGGGTCTCCCTGCTCCTCCTGTGAACCTCCCAAATTAACGCCCTGCCATCACAGCTCAACCTCCCAATCACCACTGCCCACACACATTAGAATCATCATCCATACTTTAACCGACAAACTCACCTCTACAGACCACATTAACCTTCCTCCTCTCCTAACCTCACCTTCTCATGAACTGCCTTCACCCTGTTGTCCCCACCTCTCTCTCTTTTGAGGTTCTTTAAACATTCCTTTATATGGGATCAAGTCTTCATGCTACTTTTTAAAAGGTCAAAACTTGGCAAACCCAAATTAGAATTCAATAGACATTTCAAATAATAAAACAACGTCACTTTAATTGATTACTACATACGATGTACACCATACAGAAAGCAACAAATTGGCAATATTAAAACAATGGCGACAATATACAGCATTAAATGTCTCAACTTAATACAGTATGTGCCCTGATGAGCATTGGCATAGTGCCCTTTAGCAGTAACTGTAGCATTGACGTCTCACCCTTTCTGATAACCAAACACAGATTTAACTCACAGAAGTCTTACTCACCCTGAATAAGACTAGAGCTATTTCTGTCACAACCCTATGAATCAGTTTGAAGTCAGAAATGAACAAAATTCTCTGTTCTAGCGAGAAATGTTTTTGTCTTGTGTTTTTATCAACTGAACATTTTTATAAGTTCTTTGCAGTAGATGACAGAAAACAAACCATTTCTAAATGTCAACGCACATTTTGTGAACTTTTCTGACACTTTATTGATCAACCTATGAATTGATTATTAAATAAATAATTGCAGGCTTAGTAGTCATAGCCTTAAAAGAAGACCCACCTCCTGAAGAAAACACAAGCATTGATATTTACACGATAACACACCAGTTATAGGACATGTAGAAGACTTAAATTAATTCTATCAGTTATTTTACACATTTCACTGAGTCCATTTCACAGTTGATACCCTGCAGCACCTTCTTTCTACCCCGAACTGATCCATGCCCTCTTGTTTACCTCCCCCAAACCTTGCTTTGCTCCCTATAACCTCTCCTCCATATTATGTCCCCCCCCCCATCTTCCTCACTTCTCCTCTCCCCTCAGCACCTCTTCACGAGATAGAAAATCTGAGTCTCATGTTTAAGGCATCAGTGTAGTTGTTGGGCAGACTCCTGGATGCTCAAGTAGGGGATGTTATTTGTGTCTCACTCCTCTGACACACGCTCCCTGTTTCTGTCACTCTCCCACAAAATATCGCTTTCTTTTTTCTGCTCCGGTCAGTTGTGTCCCTCTTTGAATTTAGATACCTTTTGTTGTATACAACTCTTAATCCACCCTGGACCACAGAGGTGCAAATATACACTTGTGTTTTCATGTCAAATAAGGTGATGTGTGTGTGATACTGACAATGGAACAAAAAAAAAAAATAATAATAATAAAGGTCAAATTCTAATTGAAGCAAGATCTAACATGGATTTTAGAATTCATATAAAATTGTAAAACGGTCCGGTGATGAAATTAATTTGTTGTATATGTTTGCATTTTGCTCCTGGAATTTGGGAAAGATGATTGCATCTTTTCCATATGACATTTGCTCACATCCAGAGAGAAAACTGCAGGTTTTCAGCAGGGTGGGGCTCAAAGACAGCTGTCAGGGTTTTCTCAAATTGTTTCATTCTTTTTCTATGATCCAAGAAACAAAACCTCTCATCAGCCGTTTTAAATCTCAACTGTCCTTTTCCTCTCCTGCCTGTGCACTTTTCTCATTTTCCACCTTCACCAACCTCCTCTAGTCTCTCCTTTTTTTTTTATTAACACTATTCCAACTCCCTCTTTTTCCTGTTTTCTCTCCATCTTTTTCTTCTTCCCCCCCATTTCGTTCTCCTTCTCGTCCCCCTGTCCTAATTGTTTTTACATTAACATTCAAAGAAACTAGATAGCTTGCTGTAGGTGACACCCTGTAATTTGACATCCTTGGCTTTCTCCAAGGAAGGACAGAGATGCAATCTGTGGCAATCTACATTGTGTGTGTGTGTGTGTGTGTGTGTGTGTGTGTGTGCGTGCATGCGTGCGTGTGTGTGTGTGTGTTCCTGCAGCATAATCTGGGGTTGTCACACGGCCCCATGCCACTCTCCGTATGCTAATCAATGAACGGAGCTCTGCAAAGCTTTCGTCTGCCAGCTAAACCCCACACCTCAGTGCTGATATGTCTATTAGCCACATGTCAAACTCCCCCTTTGTTTCTGCCTCCTCCTCTCCCTCTCTCTCCACATCTCACTCCCTCCACTATCAGTCCGTCATCCTCCTCTCTGCATATCTGTCTCCCTCGTTCCCTCCTGCCATTTCTTTCTCTATACTTTATTCAGCTCTCCTCCACGCAGCCCTCACTTCCCCTGTGTTCCTTCACTCAGCACTGCCAGTGGATGTGCACCAGATGTGATTTCAACAAGTGGACACCCTCAACTTTTCTTCAGTGCCTGAGAGAAACACAGGGCATGATGGGATTGATGGAGGAAGAAAGCTGGTGCAAAACGTTGATACTGTAAGAGAAAGCAGTCCCGGCTTCAGATTCTTTTCTTTATATATTCAGTTTGTTACACATTTTGTTAAAATAGTACATGTTCTATCACATATATTTCATAGGTTGGTGATTAATCATAAACTGCATACAGACTTTTTTTTGATGGAGTTGTTCAGGACCTTTACCAGTGTTGGTTTTGACCTCAAATACTGCATCAATTGAGGGATCAGGTATCAGCCAGTATGCCAATTTATGCAACTCTCTTTTACTATTACCAATTAACTGCCAGTGAAATCAAATGGTTTCAGGTTAATTATTATGTGAAGAATACAAACTATGGTGTGGTGCTAGCAGAGACCGTAATGTTATTCGAGGCCAGAAAAACTCCAGAAAAAGTGTTTTTGTATCTGTAATATATTTATTTTGTTCGTGATTTAATAGTAACCCACTAAATATGAAGCAATGACTTTCCATAGTAGGGTAAAGAAAAGTCATCTTACTTGCTCTTTAAACTGTACTACGCTTTTATGATATCACTACGGCTGCAGTTCTATCCTCTGCAACAGAATACACTATCGGATGAGATTCAGGAAAGAGACTGCCTTGTTGTCAGACGTGCTGACAGAAAGCTAGAGCGGAGATAACGCGAGTAGTACTCATGTATTTGTCTTAAAGCTTTCTCCAAGATTTAAGACAGGATGACAGACAGGTAGACAGGTGTGGAAGCAGGCAGACAAGAAGGCAAGCAGACAGTTATAGGGGCAGTTAGACAGGCAGTCAGCCCTGGCATTTTGCAGCAGATAAGTAAGCTATCAGAGGAGGGGGATAAATAGCAGAGTAAAGATTGGTCCCGGCCCCCTCAGAGAGGAGCGGGGGGCCACAATGCAGGCGTGGTGGGCAGATAGCCCCCTGCTCTCATTATACTCTGCCTAATCCAAAACGATGTTTACTCAGAGAGAGAGAGAGAGAGAGAGTGAGGAGGGCCACGCTTATCGAAACCCTGCACAGTCCTCTGTGCGTGTGTAGGAGTGTGTGCATGTGAGATGTGTGTGTATGTGTGTGTGTGTGTGTTAAAATGAACCTATTCCAATGGAAAAAGGGATCAGGAGTGTCTCCGAGGCAGACTCTGTTGGCTAGAATGTCGATTCTTATCACACGTTGCCTGCTCCTCTGGTGAAAGGCGAATAGGCTATCTAAACTGTCTATTCACGGCATGTATGTTTACCAAAGCAGCCAGGCAGATTGATCTCTTCATAATTGCTATTATTATTTACACTCTGTTATTAATAGTTTGTTAAACCATAAGCAAATCAGACTAATCAGGGTTGTAGAGGTTCTTAAAGTGCACAAAGCTTTCCGCTTATGTGATCGATTGGCATTTGCTCACCATCCCGTTTGACTTGTGTTTGCATTCCAGCTTTTCTACTGCCAATCAGCTGACTGCAGCACGCACCTGATTAATATACAGCATGAAGGCTCCTTAGAGCCTGAAGTACTTTTATAATACTTGGTATTTCGCCCTCTGGCATTCCAATTCTGGTTTCTGATTACGCCTTTCTTTTTGTTATGAGGAAATTCTTTTGAGGCTGGATTATTTGATTAAGATCTTAGACTTGTACAGATTTCAGTATCAACACACTGTACTGATGAACACTCAGCCCTTCAGTAAGTCTTGTAAATCAAAGACATGGTTTCGAGGATTTCCCTGAAGCTATAAAGTACTAGGAAAAATCATTTTTAATCTAAAAAAATGTTTTCTCAGAAGGAAAAATCAAATACTTGATACAAAATAGACCTCACTGCAAATTGACAAAATTGGCATTTTGAAGTGTTTCTGTATGTACTCTTAAAATCATATAGTTCTAGCTAGTGCTAATGTACCTTATTGTGATATTAAACAAACATCCATTAATGCACACAATAAGCCAGAATCTCTGGTGTAAAAAAATAAAGCCTATGTGGAAGTGGCAGTGTAAAGAAGTGTAATAAACTGCAGTTTCTCAAGTGTCCACTTGTGGCTGGCAGCAAAAAATTGTGAATTAACAGGTTTCGTCTGTATATGTTGCTTATTTCTTTTTTGGGGAAAAAAACTTGACATGGCATGAATTTTTTTCAATAACACATCTGCTTTTAATTAAAATGAGGCTAAGAGTTTTGCATAGTAAGGTCCTAGCATTTTTTCCAGGCAGAAAAATGTGGCTGTGCACTCAGGAATGCTTCTATGAAGCGTTTGTGCGCTGAGAAGATAAGCGCTGCACTTCTCTCCTGTCTCTATGACAAAAGTCTGTTGACGATGGCCACTTTATGACCAACACTGGTCCGTTACTGGTTACTGTATGTTTTGTATTTTAGATCGTTTATTTCCCATTTAGACACGGAGCAAAGAGGATGTGGGTACAAGACATGATCCATAGACAGCAAAAGTACATGGAATATCATACTTTGGAAAGAGTGTCAGTGATGTCAACGGCACCTTTCTGAAAAGTTGAAACATTTTCAAGTTGAATGTTCAAAGTGGCCGCACAAAAAAGGCTAAACAGTCAGAAAACACAAAAAAAAAAAACAATTGGAAAAGATGCTGGCGCTCAGTTAAAAACCCTGGGTGGACACAGGGCCTTATGCATATCAAGGGACATGGCTGTATCAATGGGGCCACTAATCTCCATTTCAGCCTGTTTCTAAATTGATAGATGGAGGTGGCATTTACAATATGGCCACTGCCATCATTCGACTTTAAAATGCCTCTTCAGAAAGCAATGGGTGACATCTTTGAGACAACGTCCATGTTTTCTAGATTCTTTCAAACATTCCAGTTCTAGCAGATACACACACCTTTACCTCCATATACAATCCTCCGATCTTTCTTTCTCTTTCTCCCTATAACACACACATGCACACACATCAGCTCCTTGGTCTTGTGAACTGTGCGTGTACCCTGTCTAGGCTGGCCCGGGTAATCCTGGCCTCCACTAAAGTAGCCGTGTGAGAGGACAGATTGTCAGTTGATCATGGCCAGCCAAGAGCCTTATCCCTTATTGGATCGGCCATGGAGGAGGCTTAGGAATTATCTGAGGCCTTGCTTAATGTGGAGACGGATCACCGCCAGAGAGCCACCAAGCCTGAAGACACGCCGGGCCTGAGGGGAGAGAAAAACACTATATATGTGTGAGTGTGTTTGTGTGTATCAGTATGTGATAGAGCCACGTGTGTGTGTGTGTGTGTGTGCACAATGCGACATCTTGGCCCACTTAACCCCATCTTGACACCACTCTCTCCTTGTCTCTCTCCCTCCGTCTCTCTCTCTCACCCCTGTCCTTGCTTAGTCTATTTTTTGCCACCCATTCCAGTCCTCCTCATCCCCTCTCTACTATTATTCCCCTCATTCCAATTTCTTCTCTCTCTCTTTGTCACTCCTCTCCTTGACTTATTCCAGCTCCGATTTTCTTTTGTTGCTATTAAATCGTCTCTAGGCCGCTTCTCTCATTTCACTTTTACCTCCATGTGAAAGTCGTCCTCACTCTTGATACACCACTTCCTTTCCTTCCGTCTCAAGGATTTAAGAGTTATATTGTCATCTCAGAGTATTTTAAGAAAATAAAAAGGGGGTACTCAGGTCCTGGTAAGAATTACAAAAATAGACAACATTAAAAACTCTGGACTCAATACAATATACAAATTGAATCCAATCTATACTAAAGAGTCAAAAGATTTGAGTAAGATAGTTTTTGGGTTGGGACAAAATATCCATTCAGCAATAAATATTATCCTGACTTGTGACATAAAACGATTGAATAGCTGGTGCTGTATATTGATATTTTAATTTTAAAAAAATATGGTGCTACAGACGGGTTTCCCTGCCAAGTTGACTCACTGCATTCACCACTGTATGCCTTCTTACCGTCATTTTTCATCTAAAAAGTGGGCTGCTTTTATACCTGTAAATATTTGTCCTATCCTATTGAAAACGTAACACCTTGTCATGTGTGTTCTTGCTCCTCCACTGTCCTTTCTTTTTCTCACCCTATCCTTTATTTAGCCCTTTACATAAGCTTTCTTTCCTCAGCAGGTGACAAAACAGAGATATTTATTTAAAAAAAAAAACAGCATTTAACTTTCAGAGGACAAAATAAATGGAGCTAAATCCCTGCTTTGTTAAGAAAAACTGTCGACCAACACTTCCTGAGAAACTGCTGCTGACATCATTATTGTGAATCATTAAACAGTAAAGGAGGTGTTATTTTTGAAAACATCATTCCACAACCACTTGTCTTATTACGTTCAGACAAAAAAGAAACATGCTTTAACTCTATTGTCTTTCAGCCAGTCTGATAGCAGCAATCAATATTGCTTTCAGCAGGCTCACTTAAGCAGATCCTGTTATCTTAGAAATGAAAGTGCTCCGGCTCTGTTTAATTAATTGTTGGTACTGAGAACAGAGTGCCACCCTCATCTCAATCAACTCGGCTAAGCTGGAAAGTTATTTCAGGAAGTCTCTCCCCAAACAGCACCTGGATCTTCCTTCAGGTATTTCAAATAGCTCTTTCGCTAATTCCCTCCCCGCTGTCTGATCCCCAGAAAGCCCAGGGATCCCTCAGGAGGTGCCAGAGGACATGTGTGTGTGGAGGTTGCCTCAGTGACCGGGTTACCTTTCTTAACCTACTGCCGCCGCGGCCCAGACCTGGATAAGCAAAAGAAAACGGAGGGATGGTTGGATAATTCCATCCTGTGCATGTGATTACTCACAGCTACTGAGGCCAGATTAGCGCTCCGTAAGTGCCGGAGTTCCCAGGGTCAGGCCTAGGTCACCAGGATGATGAGGGATGAGGGTTTAGGACCATGGCAGTAGTTCTACTAAGAAATGGTATTGGTTCAGGAGACTTCCTTCCTACAGGACTGCTAACATGAAAGAAGGACTGGTTTCTAAAGCACAGGATCAAGAAAAGCCCAGTCATTATACTGCTGCTTGTGGTACTAATGACTTGTATCACTGTTTAGTTTCAACCTCACAATCAGCCCATAAATTACCCGCTATCAATCAACCTCTTACTTATTTTATAGTAGATTCATTGGTACCGTTAGAGTATTTTGTAAGGAAAAAGAAAAGTCAAACATATTGGAATCAATCAATCAGAACTACTTAAATGTTAATATTTTCTGTTTTATTTACTTCTTTACCTAAACCAGACAAACAGTAAACTAAATTCATTTAGGTTGTGGACAATATTAGACAATTCAGGACATAATCTTGGGCGTTGGGAAACACTGAACAATATTATTTACTCAGCCCTGCCATTGACCAAACAATGAAATCTACTATTAGAAGAAAAGGGGAATTCTTAGTTGAAGCACTTTCTATTTTTTTCTCAAATAATGCATGTTTAAATTCATAAACATTGTTGCAGGAAAAAGGTGGATGATGTCAATTGGTTTGACGAGTTTGGCTAACTTAAGCAGCGCTAGCACTGCCAGCCTTAAGTCCTCTATGCAGGTTAACATCCACATATCTGTGTTAAATGTGGTTATGCATTGCTAGACGATATGCCAGATTAACCTGACAGCCTATACACATTTACATTTTCTAGATGGAAATACTGCCAGACTACGCTGTTTCTACAAGATGCTATCTGTCCACTGTGCTTGTTTACATTCAGGTAGTTGGGAGAGCAGGTCCATTAACCGAAACTACAGCCAGTCAAAGGCTATAGCCTCTGCTAGTGGCGGGTTTTAGCATAACATTAGAGCAACATAGAGGGCCAACATTAAAAATATTAACAATTTTGCTTCACCGATTAGTATCTGGTGCTGACTAGCAAGTTTGATGACATTTAACTGTTAAGTTGACTAAACGCGCACATCCCTTTATTAAAATTGGGATCATTATCAAAAATACAGCATCCGATCATGTAAGAGTTGACTATTGATGTTTAAAGACAGACCTTTAAAAAATATACAGGTTTTCAGCTATTTCTAAAGTCAGAGTATCTCACCCATAGGGGAGTTTACAATGTTTCCAGCTCACCACCCAAATAAGCTGCACATATGGTTTTCGGGGTAACACTGCTGGCAAGATTTAGTGCATGGTACGAGTGATAACTTTATTGAGCTGACACACACACACACACACACACACACACACACACACAGACAGACTCTCTCTATCTCACTCTCTCTCTCTCACACCTACACGGCTTCCTTTGCTCATCTAGTAATTGAAGGTGAGAAATAATTTCATTATCCTCAGGAAAAGTAATCTGCTCTTCACTCCTGATCCCCTCATTTCCTACAGTGCAACTCGACCTGGGAGACACACACACACACACACACACACACACACACACACACTCTCTCAAATGCCCTATACACGTACACAAAACATGCACACACAGACACTCTCACACAGTTTTTATCACTTTGGGCTATTAATGTTATTAGAGTTGGGGATTAACCATCAGATTCACATATGCTTTACAAAGATTTATGACTGAGTGCTGTCTGTCTTGCTCTCTCTCACAGACACACATGAACACACACCTTTGTTTTATCTGAGAGTGTGTGTACCTGACATTAACTGGCCCTCAGCGCTATTCTTCTTTGTTTGTCTTGTTGAACAGCAAAGCTCACCCACTTTAATGTTGCATTACCACCCTCTGCTGTTCATCTCCCCAGGATGTTTTGGGCTGCCCTTCATGTCAAGTGTCATGGTAACACACATCCGAGGGTGAGACTGACATTTCACAGGGCAAATGTTTGGAACGGATACTATTTGGTTTTGTGTGAACACCCAATCAAAAAGAGAATGGTTGAATTAAGGGTGGCAGGTTAATACCCCACGCATACATCAGTTATAAAGGATGAATAGAGATTATATGTAAAGCGATGGCTTTGCTCAGTCGTGCAGCACAACAGGGCTCTTAACCATTTGTTTGTGAACAAAAGGAAAGCAAGTAATTTCTGTTTTTATTCATCAAGATGACTAAATTTGCATCTCAGGCCTTCATCTATTCTTACAGTGTTCTCAGACAAATCCAACGTCGACCTAAACTAAGGACTTGATTAAAGTATATATAACGTATTTGACCATCGTGGTTCTTAAAAACAGCATTATCAGTGATCTGAAATGTGGACTCCTCATTTAGTTTGGGGTCTTGTTAGAAGTCATTGCTGTAACCTTTTAAGCTTAATTATCAGGGATCCAGCCCATCTAAATATTGTAATAAAGTTGACAGTGTATACATATTTAATCTTTCTCAGTTATTGGTATTAAATATATTATGGTAGCTCATACAGCCTTGCATAATACAGGAAATGGCATGTGGTATGTTTTCCTGAATCAATAAATTAGCTGAGATCCTAAAAGGTAAGATAGAATGTCTTCAGATAAAAACACAGAGGAAGCCACAATGTCTCAAGAATTGACATGATTCTTCTGCAACTTTCCAATTTCATGTTACTACACTGTAGTTTAATTTGTCTCACATAAATACTCAGAAGTTCATCAAATGTTAATAAATTATCCTGTGAGGATTCAACAACAACATTTCCCATCTCTTTAGAGAAAAGTTGCCCTAGATTTGTGGCCCAGCCTCATTAGCAGTTAATAGGTATGGTGCATACAACCACATCCAAGATTGGGAGGTAAAAAACATATTTGGGGACAGCTGAGGACATTGTGGTTTTGAGCTTGTATTGGGATTTAATGAGTAATAAAATGAGGAAAGAATAACACCATATTGATCCTTTAAATACACGCTTAAAAGGGAGTAAAATCATCCCCCATAAACTCATGTTCAGATGAGACTAATTATTAAAAATCTTTCAAACACATAACAATTCTAGGTGCAGCATTTCTCTACATGCAGAACACTAAAGCAGCCCTAAGTGTATAAAGTTTTCTGTTTTGTGGTATAACAGCTGGCTGAGGGGAATAACAGATGACATTTTAAATGTCACTGTGTTCAAGCCTTACAAGTGTTCAAACTCTCTAGTCACACAGTGGAGCATCTCTGCCTGTCATTGTATGTGTGTGTGTGTGTGTGTGTGTGTGTGCGTGTGTGCGTGCGTGTGCGTGTGTGTGTGCGTGCATATGTGTGTTTGTGTGTGTGTGTTCTGTCAAGCTAAGACGTAGAAAGCGTGTTTTTTTTTTCTAATGGGGAAAAGGAATATTTGGACATTTTATCAATAGGCATTATTAAATCCTGCTTGCTTGAGCTAATCTTGGCGGACCGGAGCGAGGCGAAAGAGAGGGAGCGAGAGAGAGAGGGTTGAGTGAGAGAGATAGACACAGAGAGGGAGAGTGAGGGAGCAGTGATGTCTGGCCCACGAGGTGAAGAGAGACCGCCTGTAAGCCGCTTATTATATCGACTACCACCTTTTCTCTCTCTCTCCTCCTCCAACCCTCCCCTCCCACCCTGGTTTTCTCTCGTTACCTCGCTCATTTTCTATCTCTGTCTCCCTCCGCTCCCTTGCTCTCTCGCCAACTCATTCTATATCCCCTCATTCTCTTTTCTCAACAACTCCTTCATGTAAACACACACACACACACACACACACACACACACACACACACAAAGATGCATATGTGCACACAAACACACACAGACAGCGCAAGCTAAACCTCCGTGTTCAAAGCCAGCAGCAAAAGCTGAAGTTTGATTCAAATGAATGTTTACTTTTTCTACTGCCAAGATGTGTGTGTTTCCTGTGTGTGTTTAAAGCAGACGGAATATTGCACCAGGCATGCAAATGTGTGTGTGTATGTGTGTGTTACACATGCACAGCAGAGGAGAAGGGCTGACAGTAGGTGATAAGCCAGACAGGCCTGCACGCTGTGATTATCACCCACCGGACCCCCCTGTCGCACACACATACTTGCGTACACACTTGCATAGGCACACTTGCATACACAGAGCCCAATGGGAGCGAGTGTTGCAAGGATTTAGGATTGAAAGACTGACAGTCAGACAAACAGAGACAGAGAAGCCTTGGATCACAGGCAAGGTGGATCCAAAAGAGAAGCAAATGAACACAGACTGAAAAACACAATGCCTTGAATTATGTTTCACTGAACACTCATTGTTTTTATTTTGGTTTGGTGTCAATATTCAGGTGTTTTTGATGTTGAGATGCTGGAATCAAAGCACCATGTTACACTAGAGATGCAAAATGAAGGCCTGCAGATGAAGATCTGTCGCTGAGTTGAATAAACATCCATCAGTAACTTAAACTTCTTTTCTCTCTCTCTCTCTCTTTTGGACCCAGGTGTGTGGCCATCTGAAGAGGTGATGGCTCATTACTGTCTGAAGAAACGTCACATGTTCAAGTGAGTTTTTCCCGCTCTTAAACATCCATATTCAAATGACAAATCACTGAAGAAAACTAGGACTGTCAGCTGTGATTGATTGCATCGATCAGGGTTCATTGATTGCTTTTCAGTTCAGTCCTTTTTCTGTCATAACTTGATGTAAATAATAGATTCACTGATTGAATAATGAAATACGATTGGGGCATTCAAAAAGAAGTATAGTGGCATAAAATGACCGAAAAGGACGACATTTCTCTATTGGCTGTATATAAGTAATCATTCCTCTCTCTGGTTCAGTGCCACGCCAGTCTCTTTTTTTTTTTACCTTTGTAATATAAATCATCCTTACAGAAGCACTCGCTGAAACACTAAACTGCATCATGGTTTTTAATTCCACGGTTTGTTTGCCTCTGAGGGACCTTAGTTGGTAAATATTATTGAAAATCGCAGCAGGTGATAGAGGAAGTGAGAGTAGCAACATCCTTGGAATACAATGATAATACTGTAAGATATAATTTTATATAAAAACTTCTACATTGACCCAGTTAATTTGCCACTGGGACTTCAGTAAATGATTGTGTCATCCTGTACCTTTACATGCCACGCTGTGTTGTTCTGAGTTGCTCTTTCCCCTGCTCTCTCGGCCTGCCCTACGGCATGGTGCTGAAAAGCACCCAGGCACCTTTGATTTCCACTCAAGGTGGAACGTCACTCTTTGATTTCCTGTTTTAACATTCAAGAGGCGGGAGGCGAGGAAGAGAGGGGTATTGATCAGAGCAGCGAAGTGAAGGTCAGCAAGAGAGGGAGGGAGACAGGGAGGGATGAAAGAGGACAGAGGCAGAGATGGAGGGGAAGGAGAGATGAAAGGAGGAAGAGGATGGAGAGAGGGGTTGACTGAGCATGCAAGCTTCAGGACAGTGTGCTTGTGTGTGTTATGTGTGTGTTATGTGTGTGTGTGTGTGTGTGTGTGTGTGCGTGGGTATTCTCAGATTCCCGCTGATTGAGCTTGTGCTTCTCAATGTTCAGTATTCAGCTTTCAGGTTGATGGTTGAATTGATATTTCTCACCCTGCTGTGTTTGCTGTGTGTGTATGTGCATGTATGATTGTGTGTGTGTGTGTGTGTGTGTGTGTGTGTGTGTGTGTGTGTGTGTGTGCGCTAAACTGCTAGTTTGGTCTCAAGAAGGTGAATCTTATTCCCACTCTCCTCTCTGTTTCTCAGGGGTGCAGCGTGTGAGTTAGGGGGAGGTATGACCTGTCTTGCTGGGCTCATGGTAAGTGACAAACACACAAACAAACAAACACACACACACACACACACACACACACACAGATAGCTGCAGGAGAAGTGGTTTGGCTACCCTAATGAAACTGACCCTCCCTAATCGATACACAAACAGCATGGGTGCAGAGTATCCATACCTATTCATATACATATCACACACTGCTTTTTTGCCTATGAGTGTGTGTGTACATGTTCTTGCTCCTTATGTGTGTGCATACCCATGCACACTTTGATCAGATTAAATGAACAGAAAGAAAACCCAATCTGACTTTGTTCATATTAAGTTTGAGTAATTTTCTACAAAGGAATTTTCTTGAGGTGTACTGATCTTATCACGGCAGATCACTGTTTGTTGGATTCAACTTAAATTGTTTGAAATATAAGAGAAATCAGTTTTTTATATGCTCAAGATTACAGGTTGATTAGTGTCACCACACTATATGAACCAGTGTGGGTCTTAAAAGCTGTCTTTTATTGACAGAAAACACACACACGCACACACACACACACACACACACATAAGTGACACACCGAGATATACTGTCAGCTATAGGGTTTATTAGCCAGGGTCTTAAGGGCCCCTCCACATAGCAGGCGTCAGTGTCCCATCGATCTGCCGATGTGTGTTTGTGTGTCTGTGTGTGTGTGGGTGTGTTGGTGTGAGAAAAAGCCTGGTTTTATCTCTCGGCAGTCAATACACCATGTTTTGACATTGGTGGCTTGAGATGGAGTCCTTCCTTCACACCTCTCCTCCTCCTCATCCCTCCTTCATCCGCCACTGACACCACATCCACCTTTTTTTTCTGTTTCCCATGTGAACAGTTCAATAATTCTAACTTTAAATAGACATATATAACTTCCTCCCAACCTCCCTGCTTTATGTCATTCTTCATCTTCAGTACTGTACAAAATTCTGATTTAATTTTCTTACACGCATCTCACGCGTCATATGTAGTATTTCATTTAATTCCCTGTCTTCATGACGACAATCTTGACTTCATCGTCACAGGCATTAACTTCAGAACATTTCACAAATGCAAGACGATACATCACCTTTTAATATCTGTAGCATCATTCTAAACTTTAGCAAACCTTAAAGCTTATGAATCAGCCACTTCAGAATCACAAGTTACCCCCTGTATCCCCCCTGTGTCCCTGTACTTTGGTTAAAGTTAAAGTTGACATCTCTGACATTTTGATTCTAATTTGTGGACTGAGTAGGATCACCTACTAGGATTTCAGTCAGCAGTGCAGGGAAACAGTATGGAGAGCTAAAAAAAGGCCATTGGGTCATCTGGTAAATATGTAACTTTAACTGAACTCTATAAATAGATATCAACTAGTTGGATTGAGGATAACACACAGAAAAGGAAGCCCCTTCTGGCTAAACACTGGTTACACCGGATTCAAAGTTGAGTCTTTGTAATAAAGCAATGAGGCCTACCCCACTGCAGTTTTTACAGACTTTTAAAATAAAAGAGACACCAGTATTCATTTCAGTCTGGCTAAGGAATAAATATAAAAATATGACATAGGCTTTACTCTGCATGTGTGTATGATGGCGGTGGCGGGTGGCGTATGGTCATGGGTTGCAAGATTGGGCCCCTGATCTTTCAGCTGGATGCTCTGGTTCAGCCTGCAGGTCCCGTCCTCTCTTTGAGCAGATGGTGGGTCACACAGCACTCAGTGACCCCCTTCACACACCCTGCAGGGCCTTAACATGTGTGTGTCTGCATGCTTTTCTGTGTGTCATGCATGTGTGCGTATATGCATACATCGTTTTTTTCCTGGAATTTTCATACACTTGATATGCTACAGCCTGGGCGTTTTTATATGCCAGAATCAGCCGGCCTCACCTTATATATGTGCATACCAACACAATAGCTACTCGCACCTACACTCACCCGTGGGTATATGCACGCGCACACATCCTCCTTAACAGAAATTGACAGCCTGACACACACTTGCTGATATAAAAAAGCATCTGCAAAGAAAAGGAAATGTGAAAAGATGAGGTTATAGTAAAGCACACACCTCTCTATCTATATCTCCCTAACACAGAGACACACGGCGCAGCACAGAGCTGTCTATCCATTCTCCCGTCTCTCCCTCCCTCTCCCTCTCTTTCTCCTCGTCTCTCTCAGTCTTCTCCGCAAAGTTATATGAAGGACATCAGGCAGGCCCGGCGAGCCGAGTGCAGAGTGACAGCGGCAAACGGAGTGATGGCTCGGCCTGATAAACACCCAGCGTCAAATGAAAAGGCTCTGCGCTTGCCATCATCCCCTGTCACAATGCAATTACTGAACAGAGTGATAGCAAGATAGCAGCCCCCACCGCTAGCCACAATGATAAAAGTATTGACTGATTTGATTGAATGATTAAAATAATGCAGACATAAAAATGGGGTGAAGATAGAGAGGGGAAATGGCAGCGAGGAGAGGGAGCAATAGAGAGAGAGGGTGGGGTGGGCCGGGCTGCCAAGAGTGAAGCTTTGTAGATATGGTTATGTCATTATTGTGTGTGTGCGTTCAGATGTTTGCTTCATCTAAGGGCGCTTTTGGTTTTTGTTCTTTTGTTCCATGTTGTTTCATTTCTCTGTCTTTTACCTGTCTCTCTGTTTCTCAGGTTGCCATTTGTGCTGACGTGAAAGAAGTTCTGCTATCAGATGGGAACGAGAAGTCCATTCAGAGTATCCTTTCATCGTCCTCTCCCCTTTCTGTCTTTGGCTATCTCTCGATCTCTGCCTCGTTCCTCCTGCTCACATTTATTTTCATGCATTCATATGGATTTATTTATAGGAAAAAGATTTGTCTGTTTTATTAGGTTTTCAAATATACTATAAGTCATTACACATGGGACTAATTCCACCTGTGACAAATGTATTTTAGATTCATGAGCGTAACATGTGGTGAATGGACAGCATTTGCTCTACATTTCACTTGTGAAACAGCAGTTAATACATAATTAATCAGCATAAAGGTAATATTGATGTGCTCCTTTCACATTAAACATGTAAAATTAGAATCATTAATTCATCATTAATTGGGTCTCATCCTGCTGAAACACATGCCATGTTCATCGATTTGCATTCAGTTTTAAGATAGGATTTTAAAGAGGTGTATACTATGATTTACAGTCTATGGTTTATGCTATAAGTTATGTTAAATCTGTCTAATATCCTATTTCTTAACCGAAATACTTATTTGCCCTGAATCTGTGGCACCTCCAAAGTGACCCATTGATCTAATACTGGTATAGAATGAATTACAATCAACACTTCGACATTTTAATTGTGTACTCTGCATGCCTTTCTGTCTCTCTTTTTGTGGAAAAAAAGGGGGAACTTGTCTAGCTCAGTCAGCAGAGCAGGCGCCCCATATATAGAGTCAAAGGTCTCCTTACTCAGTTGGCTGGTTCAACTCCCGGACTTTCACCATTTGGCTCACTTCATTCCTCCTCTTACTTCCCAACATTATCCGTCTCTCATCAGCTTTCCTATCGTATAAAAGCAAAAAAAGGCAACAATAAGTAAATAACATATACTATTCTTGTATTTTCCAAATTTGTGGTGTCTAAAAACAAGAAAAATGTGCTTTTACAGGTCTGTCAAAACAGTTTAAGATAGCTTGAATGTTAAATCTAAACTATTATCAAAGCAAATCAATCAGTTCTGTATTTTAAAACTCTTCAATGCTATCCAACCAAGATTAATATCTTCTGTGGTTAAATTTCCTATTGCCCTGGTGTAGCTTTACAATACATTTTATAGACGGTATAATTCACAAAAACTAGACAGCGTTCCATTACCTTTGAATTTCAGCCTCTCAAATCAACAACAATATGCTGCAGAGTGAAAGAAGAATAGCCCTCCACCTCTTTATCTTTAGGCAGAAGCAGCAGATGGGGAGCCCACAGTGACAAATACCCAGCACCAGAGCTCAACATGGCATCTACCAATCCTAGCTGCCCACAATGCCATGTTAAGAGCACAGTAATTGCCATCCTGTCAGATTTTCTTTGGGACTTCATCTAATGCTAAGTCTGGTGTAAGGGCTTGATGAGTGTTTTGGAAGAAGGAACAATCAAGGTTTGTTTAAAATGTTTTTATGTGTGGTTAAGGTTCAGGCCTATAATTAAGTTTTTGGACAAATCTTTAGGTGAGATTTTTTTTTTCCGCCAACATTTGTTCTTGGACTGGGTTATTGATTAACTCTGTCAGATTGCAGACCATCTTGTTGTTCTTTTTTATCCATTTTGCACTTTTTGTCTGATCCCCTTTGTGTGCTTCCATTTTTTTTCTTCCTTTCTTCTATCAACACTCTTTTTTTCCCCCTCCCATTCAGCCAGAACTGGCTTTATTTACTCAACAAATTCACAGACTTGAAAAAAGCCAAGATTTTCAAGGTTTGTTTTACAATAGCAGGAAATATAAATACACATTTCTCCCCCATTGACCGGTACAGCTTTCTATATTTAGCTGTTCTTTCAATATCTCTGTCTCATCCGGCTACAGTGCTCCTTTACTGATCACAATAAGGCTAAACAATAACATTATAAAGCCTGTAAAACACACGCACACACTTAGCCAACACCAACAATACACCATTGACCGAGCGCTTTGTTTCTCAGAACAAACACATGAAGAGAATTGTAAGTGAAATCATATCGAGAATGGATCGAACACTCACAAAGAGAGACCGGGAGGACTGAGAAAGACGGATAATTTGTTCTGGGCTCAGCCAAATTGGCCCGTTCACACACTGCAGGCTCTGTGCGCCGTTCCCTATCGCTGAGGAAGCTGCCGGTCTTTAGCCTCGCGCTAATGGCTCACATTGTTTGTCTCACATGCATTTATTGTGCTGCTAGCGTTACAATGGAAAGAGATAGTGGCTTGTGATATGGCTCGGTTGTATCCAGTGAAATAGATGAGAAGATATGCGGGGAAAAGAAGACGTGAATGGATTTTTCCGTCTCCTTCCAAGTTGTTGACCTCATTTATAAAGTGAGGAAACACACAGAAATACACACCACACAGCAGAGAAGACCCTCTTTTGCTGTGACCTTGAATACTCATGTTGGAAATCAATTGAGTTGTTCCATTAAGAATGATTGATGCATGTCATTGGCTGGTGCTTGTCTACTTCAAGTGATGGGGAGCAAATTTTTCTCCACTTTAATGTTCACAAACACTCAAATCTCTCTCTCTCTCTCTCTTTCACTTCTCCTATTTATTTGAGTGTGTGTGTGTGTGTGTGTTTTTTTACTTTTATATGTGTGTGTCACTGACACACACATATAAAAGTAAAAAAACACACACACACACACACACTCAAATAAATAGGAGAAGTGAAAGTGACCTCTCCCCTAGTGGTGTGCTGGTGATGAGATTACAGTAAGCTGCCCCGCCCTTCGCCCTGTCATCCCTATGCATAACACACTGATGCACAGGTGTCCAGCATGTGTGTGTGCTCATGCCTGTGAATGTATATAAACGTGGGCTAACCTACATATTATTGTGTGTCAGTGTCTGGGAGGCCCCTTTGATTTTGGATTGGCTCTCCAGTTATCAATCCATCTATCAACTTATCATGCCCTCCCTCTCTGTTTTTGTCGATTGGATTTGTCTCAGGCTTTAAAGACAAGGAAATCCTAATTGAATTGCTTTGCAACTCCACAAGCCAGTGTATTATGAGACAACTTGACACCACTCGCCCTCTTTGTGTGTTCATCTACGTGCATGTGATTATGTGTGGGTGTGCGAGCGAGAAGGACAGTGTGAGTTTGTGGTTAAAAGCCTCCCCATTGATCCAGATAGAGTCTGCTGTGATCTGCTGCTGCTGCAGGCTGGATCTCTGTCCCTGGAGATCATCTCTGCTCACTCATGCTGTTTCAATGTGGCCTGTTGACCATGCCATCTGTGTTTTTACCTAAAGAGTGTCTCTGTGTGTTTATGTGTGGATTTTGTTCATCATGCAACATGTCACTAAAAATCCTTAAACTTAATGTCTTTAATTGGGGTTTAAAATCTCCTTTTTAGTTAGCAAACTGTTGGTGGTAGAGGAAATGCCAAATGGTATTTCATCAATCCTAACTTCTACATGTTTTGTGTAGCTTATTCTTCAAAAAAGAATTATTAATTTACTCTTTTTTTTAAATAGTCATCTTAAATAGTTGTCTTTTTATATAGATCCATTCTGTATACTTAAGATCTATGTTTTCTATCCATCCTGAAAGGAGTGCTCTATTTCTTTTTCCTCTGGCTGTTTTCTTACAATATTTCCTTTCCAATGTATTGTGTTGGGGTTTCCCCTTCACAATCAGTGCCATATTTCTGCACACACTGTAAACCCCCTTGAGGTTCATTTGTGATTTATGATACTGTGTCTTAAGATTTTAACAGTGAGCCTCTTGAATGTTATCTACTGTAAACATCGCTGGCCATTTGTAATGTATAAAAACTGAGAGTATAATGTATAATAATGTAGAATATGGGTCTGCATTTTCCTATGTTGAATTCCTGTTACATTTTTTTATTCTTAACTGTGGCACGCCAGATGTCCGAGGGTTGGTCGAGAAAAACAGACAAGCTGGAAAGTTTGGTTCAACACATGTATCAACCAGGTGAGACCATTTTATTAGCTCTTTATGATATTTGACATGACCTTTACTCTGGTGTCTTTAGTTTTCAAAATGAAAAATAGACCATGTGATGTGGTTGTCTTGGTGTGTGCGTCTGCCTCCAGTTTTTTTTAAGCGCTCACTTTTATTGCGTCATGCTGTCCAGCGGGACAAGTAACCAGCGCAAATTTTACTGTACGCCATGTTGTTGTTATTATTTTTTACCATTACAGTGCTTCAAAATCGAAGTTTTCTAGTCAACACAGTTTAATAAATGAGATGTGTTCAGTCATATTGTTGAAACTTATAAGATTCTAAAAAATGTTAAAAGTTGCTTTGGGATTACGAAGCATGCTTAGAAAAGAACACAAAAAGGCATGCTTGTGTAACTGTACATGCAAAAGACATTTTTCCCCATAGTTATAGTTTAAGAGTGAAAATCAACAAATTTGTAACAGATAAATATTGTGGTGGTCAGTGGTTATATTTTTAAAAGTAAAAGTGTATTTTTGAAAAGATGCCAACTTGTTGTCTACTGAGTGATAGTATTTTGTTTCCCATATTAATGTTCTAAAATACTAAACATTCTTAAGTTGTAGATATACTAAAAACCTATTAGTCATCGTATCGTCAGGTCTCTTATATTGATTGACTAAACCATTGTCTGACATTTTCACTTGGAAAACTGGATTTTTTTTCAGGTTGTGTGGTGTCCAAATATCTTTGATTTATGATACTGGACTAACTTCATGTTGACAGTTGTGCTGATTTATTCAACAAATGTTATCAATCAATAACTTGAAATACTTTTTCTTTTTTTTAATGATTTATTTTTTTGGCTTTTTCTGCTTTTATTGTAGAGATAGGACAGTGGATAGAGTTGGAAATCAGGGAGAGAGTGTGGGGAATGACATGCGGGAAAGGAGCCACAGGCTGGACTTGAACCTGGGCTGCCCACTTGAAAGCAACAGCCTCTATACATGGGGCACGCGCACTAACCACTGTGCCACCAGCGCCCCATAACTTGAAATACATTTCAATCAGATTTTATCTTGATCAAAAATGGAAATTTGTATATTTTCATGTGATAAAATTTGACAATATCGACCAAAATCCTTAAATACTGTTATTATCATTCATCAACTGGATTGTGTTGTATGTGTGTGTTTACATATGTGCAGTCATCGAAGCAAATCGATTCCATTTAAAAGTGGGTTTTTAGCCAGAAATTAGGCAGATAACTTTCCACTTCCCTTACACATACACACACACCCCATTGGGTCGAGCTAAAATGTAGTTAATTTTTGTCTCAAAATAATCATTTTGTTATTGACTATTTTTTTTTGGTCCTCCCCCCCCCTCTCTCTCTCTCTCTCCATCTCTTCCTCTGTTTCTCTCTTTCTCTGTTTCACTCCACTGCATATTTACACGAGTGGAAGATGGAGTGAAAAAGTAAACGTATAATTAGGCTACATTACTTTGATTGTTTTCTTTTCAGATTATGCTGGCTGTCATCGCTGCACCGCAAGAGAGGGCGAAGGGCACAATGCGATTGGACATGGGGAGGGAGAGGGAGGGGCATTTTGCATGATGATGTTTGCACATGCATGCATTCGTGTGTGTTGGGACCTCCTGCCGGGAATCGAGATTGTGTTCTAAGCCGGGCCTAATGTTTTGTTTACTGAGTGTTAATAATGCCTAATTAATAACCCCCCACTCCGCCTAACAGACTGCAAGAGAGAGGGCGAGAGAGAGAGGGAAAAATATGTGGAAAAAGGGATGCAGGAGAAACTGTAAATGTTATGCAGTGTCAGCCCTGCTCTAAACCATATTTTAAATAAAGAAAAAAAACACAACTGTTATTGTACTAAGATTAAATTTCATTGAGCTTTAACACAAGACAAAGACAAAAGCAAATAAATGATAAGTAGGGTCCGACTGATATGGGACTTTTGGGGCCGATATTGGCATTGGGAAGTGAAAAAAAATCTGATACCTCAAATGCAGTTATCAAACACTTGAAAAGACAAGATGGTCACTCAACTGGAAAGTAACTGAGCATGTACATGCATCACTACTTGACACAGAAAGTGATAATGCTCGTTGTAATCCATATGGCATACTCTGCTGATGAAGGAGAAATGCTAGTGTAATACACTGAAACTCAAATGAAATTATATTTGACTGGTGAATAAATCTAGTATTATTGGCTCCTATCTGTAATAAAAAATTAGCAGATACCGATAGTAACTGGATACGCTAATATCGCCTGATATTATCGGCTGGCTGATTGATCGGTTGGGCTCTGATGACTAGTAGCTAAAGACAGACAGACAGGTTGATCACGCCTTTTTAAAGGCTTAAAGAGCCCATGTTATGCCCTTTTTGGGGTTCGTATATTTAATCTATGTACCTACTTTTGTTCGTTGACAATAGATGAAGTTTGAAAAAAGTGTCTGTTTTCATGTACTGCTCCTCCTTGCTCCCTCTACGCTCTGAGTCCATCAGCTACGCTCTGCTGAGCCCACACTGTTAGACTCCACGTGGGCCAAGTCTGCTCTGATTGGTCTGCCGATCCGCTCTGTCGTTATTGGTCAGTTGCTCAGCATGGTTCTCGGAAATGTCCCGCCTCTTTTACCATATTGGGAATGCAGCCACTGGCTCCGTCCGAGGGGAGCATAAACATTAGCACCTTAGCACTACTGTGCTACCACAGGCTACGGCATATCGTGGGCGTGCTACAGAAGTTAACGGGCGTGCAACATGAGCTGCTGGGCTTGCCACAACGAGCCAATGGGCTAACATCAGTGATCTCACACTGACAATGACGTCGGACTCACAAATATTTATCGAGGGGGGCTAGAACCGAGCGTTACATGCGGCTAATGCTACAGCTAACAGGAAGACGTAGGAGAAGCCGCGTTTCCGCGGACTTTGAATTTTTGCACAAAGATGTGCCTAAACATGCACAGGACACTTGGAAAACACACTAAAGAGCATATAAAACCAGAAAAAGCATAATATGGGACCTTTAATATGCAATTTTTCACACTTAAATGTAATATAAATCAAGTATATACTCTGAAAATAACTCTGTGAGTCATGACTGTCTACAATGGGTGTAACACCTGAGTCCCACTGTCTGTGATGCTTTCTGAGTTTCCCCGAGTCCTATCTTCGCTTTGTTTACATCGCCCGGACAGTCAGCCGGCTCATCCCCTTGCGTATAAAAGTTGTTTAATTGAGGGACTAGAGAAAAGAAGAATAAAATACTGTACTACTGCTTAACTGAATGTCACGTAAGCGTTTCTAGATCACGGTCATTTCGGGTAAATTTACATGCAGTGTGAATATACGAGCATAATAAAGATCGCTAGCATTAGCATGCTAACACAACAACGAAGCGTGAGTTGTTTTGGATGCATGCTGGTGCTCAAGAGCGACATCTAATGGATCAAAAGATCCCATATAAAGCCTTTAATGAGACTGGTGGACACAGACCGACTGAGCCATGAGGAAACAGCCTGTGTCAGATCTGCCAACATTAAGCCTGTCTTTGGGAAGAGAAAGGCAAACTACATATCATATTTGCTTGCAAAAAAATACAAATAGGGCCTATTGTCATAATTTCATCAAATACGTCAGAGCTTATTGGAAAACAGTATATAACATGAAACCTTTACTATATTTCCATAGTGTATACAAGGTTGTTTTCTATAGTATATATTAAAAACTACTCCCATCCCATTTGTTATATTCAATTCAAAACCTTTATTTTAACTCGAAAGACACTGAGGTTTCCCTAATTTACAGTGACATTGAGCTCACAGCATGAAAGCGGGGACACAAATAAAACAATAAAAAAGAAAATCAGCTAAAAAGAAAACAGTTACATATCCAGAAAACAGACAGCAACACAGCTAAAAACAGTTATAAATTGATGCACAATATTCTTTTACTAAGTTTGAAATGAAAATTCCCTAATTGTAAACATCCTTTGTTCATGCCTAAACAGTAAAACAGCGAGAGAGGATAATTAAGATATTGAATCGCAAACATGTATGGTGGTGACCATTTGCTGTATGTGTGTGTGTGTGTGTGTGTGTGTGTGTGTGTGTGTGTGTGTGTGTGTGTGTGTGTGTGTGTGTGTGTGTGTGTGTGTGTGTGTGTGTGTGTGTGTGTGTGTGTGTGTGTGTGTGTGTGTGTGTGTGTGTGTGTGTGTGTGTGTGTGTGTGTGTGTGTGTGTGTGTGTGTGTGTGTGTGTGTTCACAAGGTATAAATGTCAAGTGTCATGTCAGAGGCTCCCTCTCTTTACCTCACAGATGACATGTCGTCCCTCCCTGACACTTCCGAGTCTCTGCTGAGGCAGAAAAACAGCGGGTGTCAGAGAGAGAGAGAGGCGTCGGGGATCAAGAACCTCAAAGTGTTAGAAAGAGAGAGAAGGGAACAGCGGAGGGAAAACTGCTGCTGCTCGCTGTGCAGTTTGTCTAACACTGAATTTATTTTACCACACACCCTGCAAATGCTAAACTCTGCTCTGTGTTTTATGTGTGTGCTTTCAGGGTGGTCAGGTGGGACAGTGAGTCTGACATTTCCGCACTGGAGGGTCACTTTGACATTGTCATGTGTGCAGACTGGTAGGTTCATGCATAAACACACAAACACACACCGTGAACCAACACTCACACAAATACAGATCTACCTCTATGTGCATTTTTTGATTGAATTTTTGCGTTTTTATGAGACTGTTCTTGCTTGGCCCCCTACCAACACTACTTGGACCTTTCCCTGCCTTGTCTACACACACATGCACACACACACACGCGCATACATATGCTCAGATGCCGGGCTGCCTCCATTTTACACCAAATTGCCTCTTTTTCATGCTTGGTGTCCCAGCAAATGGATGACTTAGGCAAATTGCAAATAATTGCGCCTTGACAGGGAAGGAGACAGAGTAAGATAAAGAAAGAGTTGCGGGCGCAATAAGGGAGGAGCAGAACTGGAGATGGAAATGAAGAGAAGGAACATTATAAACATAACAATTAGCCCATCGGTCTTTGAAATGTAGATCTTGTGTCCAATCAAAAATGACGTATTTTATAGCACAGTTGCACTGTGAGGTAAAATGCTTTGTTGTTTTTAATGTACTCTGCACAGGGACATCCTTTTGTGGGGGGGGGGGGGTGGAAGCAATTTGAATTCCTCGTGTCTTCTCTTAGACAACATTTCTGTCTTATATGTTTCTCTATAGAAAATCTATCAAATGTGCATTGTACAACTTTGACATGTTTACCCACAAATATCAAACAACAACAACACAAAGACAGAGCTATAGTGGGAATGAAAGGTACCTTCCAGTCATCCTCTGTTATGTGTTCTTTTGTCGTGGAGACATGTTTGGAGTTTATCAATAAAAAAATGGAAAGAAACCTTTTATATAGAAAAATATTAATCAAAAACCGAATGTGTGCCTTGTTGGTCTCCTTGAAGACTTGTATAGCTGAGAGACTTGCCAGACTTGGGGGGAGAGAAAGAGTGAAGAGTAAGACTCTAAGCATAACTTGAGAACTTCTGCTTTTGTTGAGCTATGGAAGAAACCTAAGTCTTCTGCAAGGATATCGGATGTTGTTCCAGGTTGAAAAATCCCATAAACCTAAAAATCACTGACATGTAACAGCCATCATATAGATCAGAAACTAGAAATACAGAATATAGAACATAGACAGGCAGATCATAAGCAGGCAGAAAAGGAAGTCAGAGATGAATAACAGAGGCGGGCCAACTACCATATGAAGGGTTAGACAGCCGTGTATATGTGAAGCTTATGATGTTTGTTTACACACAACGACATCTTCAAAACTGTAATGCTGTTTAAAATCACGTCCTCGGGCAGAAAATACAAAGGCAGTGTGACAGTGATTTGTGGAATCTTTATGTAGACAGTGGTGAGAATCTGGACAGGAATCAAGCTAAATTTCAGGTTTATACAACGTAGCTTAAAAACATAACGTTGATGCCACAAGACAACAGCTAATGTAAGCGTTCAGCCAGCTCCTAGCTAATGGTACAATAAGCGTGTAGAATGCTAACATAACCATTTGATAACCTTACACAAAATAAGCTAGGTGAATAATGCGAGTGAGTGCAAATGTCAGCAAGGTGCAGTTGAATGCTAATTTAGCTAACAGTAGCTGTCTGATGGTAGCTGATGAGTAATCATGCATGTAGTTTAACCATAGATTATGGTTAAACTAAGTATAAGTTGGTATAAGTTGGTTCTTCAGATTTTTAGAACCAACAGTTTGATCCTCAAACTCTTAGAACAACATCAGAGGAAAATGGCTTCCTAGTGAATAAGATGAATAGTCAGAAAGATTCAGGGTGGACTTAGGAACTGACACACAAGCAACAAAAATTATCAGTTATTTTTAAACCGGTCATGGTTCTTTAATCTATTTGACTTTTTCAGTGGATTAGAAGCATTTATGTCACTTTGCCATCACACATTCACACTAACAGTATGTACACACAAACACACACACTAACACACACGCTGAGAAGATGGGCATGCTGTTGGTAGAAGTGAAAGTACTTGACTACTTACCAGCTCCACAAACACCGAAAAATGAGTTTGTGTTCAGCACGTGTGTATCTATCTGCACGATGGTGTGCGTGTGTGCTAAGTGCAGCATTAGCAAACGGCGTTATCATTATTGTAATGTCACGGTCATTACAGGTAATAGTCAGGTACAACACCCAGAGAGAGAAAGAGAGCAGGCTGCTAATAGAGGATTTTTTACAGTTGACTGGTGTATATGCATGAGTGTGTACGATAGATAGAAGCAGATCGTGTGAGAACAGAGCAAATTGCACGTGAATTTCTTGAAACCACAGATTCTTCAGACAGATGCTTTAGCGATGGAATTCTTCCATGTGTGTGCTGCAAGATGTTTTTCTATGTGGTGCCCACCTGGGTTCCACATGTGTATGCAAGTGAGCGATTGTGTGATAATTGCAGTGTTGGTTGTGGAAGAGTGAAGGCTGACCGATTAACGGGAGCTTTATGGCGATGATCACCTACGAAAAGGTCAACAACGTGGCTTCCAACCTGATTAATTATAGCTCCTGCCTGTGGCAGCGGATCCACCGCTAAGAGTAGAGCGGAGCAGACAAGAGGAGCAGAGCAAGGACAGAGGACGAGTTTTGTGTAATATTGTGTGTCACAGGTGTGTATAATGCTTTGGATACCCTGCCTATCCTTGGAGATGGGCTCTTATGCAAAAGAAGAATTGTCTGGTCTTGGAGAGAACTTCTGACATGTTAAGTGCTGTCAAAGCATGAATACACTACATTTTCTAAATAATATAACATCACTCCACTCAAAAAAAAAATTGTGAATTGCTTCCCTGTCTGATGTCACGAGTGCGGAAAACGTGTGAACCAAAGGTTAGTACACAGCTAGATGTGGTCTCTATAGAGATTATCTGTCAAGGCCAGCCATGGGTAGTCACAATAGCTGTTTATTAACAACAGAACTACAGTAACAGTGTGTCAAACAAAAAAGCCTTTGATGAAATAAAGTCACCAGTGGCCTTCATATAAACTCAGAATGCATTTATATAAAGTGAGAGTATATGTTTATAGGAAAATAAACGCACATTGCCACCCACATTAGTTGAATATTAAGTCTTGATAAACACGTCTTGCTCTGCCACTTGAAGTTATCAGAGCAAACAACACATTCACATCATGGAAGATTTAGAGTGGATGTACAGAATATACTGTAAAGCTGTGAAAGGATGATAGAAGGTGGGTAGAAGAAATAAGCACATAGTGGAAAATGAATAAATTCAGGCTCACAGAAAAATAAATCACACCCTGTGCACAATGATGTATGAGCAGAGTTTGACACCAGCAGGCTGTTTGATCATTCGTCTACTGAAGTTAAAAGGCTGCTGTGTGATCACCTTAAATCTCTGTGCTACATGATTTGTTTGGCAACTTCCAGCGCAAATACAGGAACAGTGGACATTCCAGTTAAGTAGAACCTTCGCTTACCTCTGAAATCAACACTATATACAGAGAGAGATGTGATATTTAAATGAGGTGGAAATGGAGATGAAAGGCTTTAAGACAATGTAGCAGGAAGATCTATCAGTTTTCCTCACATCCTAATCACATCATTTTTAATTGATTGACATAATGAAAGACAGACAGTGGTGCAGGAATAGAGGGAGTGTTGTGTGCCTCCTCACATCTTTGTGTGTGTTTGTTGGTGTGTGCGTGCGTGCGTGTTTGTGATAGCCAGAGAGGGATTCCTGCAGTGTGCATGCGGGTGGCAGAGGATCCTTGGCTGGGATGTTGGCATGTCTGCTTTCTCCAAAATCTGTCCATGTGTGGCCACTGAGATAAAGCTCTGTTTATGTGAGCGTGAGTTTGTGTGTGTGTTTGTGCATTTGAGCATTTGTCAGTGTTTGTACTACATATCTTTGTCATTTGAATCTTTTTGTAAATTCACATGCAAAATAGCCCACAAGTGCAAATATGCTAGAACAGCCCTGACGATTCTATGTAAAACGAATCAAATACAAAAACACATACAAAAATCCACAATAAATGTAACAACAGAAATGTGTTGGGAAAAGCCAAAATATTTATATTAACAGCAATGGAAATGCAACTACCTAAATGATGGGAAGTCAAAAACACAAACCTTGGAAACTCATGCAAAACTAAAACACTGCAAATCCAATTTTCACAACTCAGTAAAACCTCCTACATCTTTAGTTGACGAATGGTTTGTGACGGACAGATAGCTCTGTAAAAGTAACAACCGTACTAGAAACATTACCGGTATGACTAACTCAAAAACCTTACTGCAACTTAGTTTGGAAGATGACGTACACCACTACCAGCCAAGACGAGAAGGTCACATATATGTAGGGACTGTCTGTTGAGCTTTTGAGGACATTGGGACTATAGACAAATTCATTTTAACTTAATTCCATATGGGATTAGATCTATTTCCTTCCTTATAAATACAATTAAGAACTCAACTTTATTTCTGGCTTTTTTCATTTTCCTGATGCTCGCATCATTTCTTCAGCATTTTATTCCTGTAAATGACCCATCGTGGAATGAAACAGCATGAACCATTTAAGATTTGTACATTTAATGAGCTACATATTACTGCAAATTATGATTAATTACATTTGTGTCAGATCTTTAGAAAATTTCTACAGAGTAAGTGATCCGAAAACATTAAATCATTATCAGCTTGATAGAGTCACATAGAGGAAAAATACATTAAACTAAGATATGAAGACCCTTCTAATGCTGTGGTTACAGAACTAATGTTATGCATTTGAAAAAGGAAGTCATTCCACATTTTTGCCAAAAAACAACAACAACAACAACAACAACAACAACAACAACAACATCAACAACAACAACCTGGTAACAGATCTCAATGGCAGGTGAATTGGTTTAAAGAGTAAGTGTCAGAAAATTTGAAAATGTCAGGAATGTCAAGGCTATGTATATCTATATTTGTTTCTTTTGTGAACATGTTCAAAAGCTTGTTTTTCTTTATTCCAGCCTTGACCTGGTTTGTGTTGTTTTCCCTTATGAGAGCACATGTTTAAAGTAGTTTGTGATTGGCTAATCTGACACCTTTTTAGATTTTATAATAATCACAGAAATGATCATGAATAGGACTGAGGCTAAGAACTTAAAACCAAAGATAGAATAAAATTGTGTTTTTTCCCTTGTTGGGTATAAGAAAACCAATTAAGTGCTGAAAGTTTTATATTCAAATTATAGTAACGCCTGTGTCACAAAGTCACAAAATAAAGTATTAGGTCATCTATTGACACAGCTCAGTAATTAATGTAAATAAACAACCTTAACCTTGCTTATTAACCCTTCACTTTGACCACAAACTCAGATGTAGATGATGTAATGTTTCCATGGTCTCACCCTCCAGCTCTGACGACATCCTGTATGTTCACAGACGTGTGTAAGCAGACAGATATAGCAGCGACGCTCTCACACACATTCCCCCTGTGCTCTTTGACCCCCAGTCAGATGTGAGTGGAGTTTACTGGGCTGTCCTGGGTGGGAGGGGTCAGTGTGAGACAATAGGCCTCTGACATTCTGGGGGCAGCACAGTTGACCTTAACATGACCTTTAAGAGGAGGACTCCTCAATTTGAGACTTCTCTGGCATTATTAAACAGTGATTCTCTGCCAAACAGTGTAATTGACTGTGAGACATCCGTCCCACAGGAACATCTCTGTGTACTGTCGACATTTTGTTATAACTCAGAAGGATAAAATGTAGTTTGAATAGTGTTTGTTGGATAAATAAAAGCTGTACACATTTGACGACACATAAAATGTGGAAACAATATATTTCTAGCCATTGTGGAATAGAAGAAACAAGATTTAAGCAAGGCAATCATGCGACTGTATTTGGCATCTTTAAGACAAGAGGCAGTTAAAAATCCCTAAACAGTTATAGAGATTCTATACGAGAGATTAAGAACACAAGGGAGTCACATATTAAAAGAAATAAAAATCACATCAGAAGAATATAAAGAATTGTGAAGTCACTTCTCCACAATAACAAACACTGCTTCACATGATCAAAGATAGTCAACATGTGATCATGAGACGAGTAGCAGCTCTCTACATGATCCAAATTATGAATGATTGAACGTTTTTTAAATTAGAATACAATTTGTCATTTGTCTAAGCAGTAGTAACAATCAAAGAGTTTTCAAGGGTTAAAATGAACCAACAGGGATTTTTACAGTTCAATGTTTAGACACAAAGAAATAATTTATAGTTAACAGACAAATACCTCCAATAAGCATTCAATATAACTTAGCCAATTTTTAAAGTACTAACAGTTCTTATGACTATGGACATATATTTAAAACATTTGAACATACTTTTAAGTCTAGCCCTTTTGGGACACTCGTGGCTTGTTAGCCCCTAGTTTGACTGTGATTGAAGGTAGGCGGGTGGCATGGGTTCAAATACAACCTATAGGTCCTTTCCCACAATTAACTCCCCACTCTCTCTCTCTCTCTCTCTCTCTCTCTCTCTCTCTCTCTCTCTCTCTCTCTCTCTCTCTCTCTCTCTCTCTCTCTCTCTCTCTCTCCTGATTTCTGACTCTATCCACTGCCCTGCCTCTCTCACAAAGGCATAAAAAGACCTAAATTCATTTTTTGAAAACAAGAGTTTATCCCTCCATAGGTACACTATATTGTAAACTCATCTATATACTTCCTACTGATGTTTGGTGTTTACGAGCAACTGTAGCAAACAAATTTCCCCCTGCGATTAATAAAGTTTTTCTGATTCTGGTCATGGTTTGTTAATTATGACATTATTTCTGAATAACAAAGACCTTTATTTATCCATTCTCTTTTAAAAATTAAAACTCCTTTTGACACAATAATTTGATTGAACCAATGACCAAATGTCTAACCTTGTTTTTTCATATCAAATGTGTATAGTGTTAGTTTTAGAAAAATGCAAAAGAAAAGTTTGTGTCTTTTAACTGTTGCCCTCTTAATGACACATTGTCCTTTCCCTGCCCTTAGCGTGTTGGTATGTTTCAGCTGTTACCTCCACCCAACTAGCTCACTTCCTTGTTTTCCTCACTTCTCACTTTTCCTGTGAACTGATATCTATGGCAAAACAAACCAAAAACAAACCTCTCACCTTTCAAGACAAATAAGCTTTTCACCTCTGTCTAACCTTAAAAGAACAATGACCTTTGCACATACGTACACCCATCCTGGAATCAGTATGAGCCCTGTGTGGTTTTTACATTTTCTTTACCATATCCTGTGTACGTAAGTAAGGCTATTAATGTGTATTAAATATGTTTACGAGGTAAACATTTGAATTAATTTGAAAGTACATGTATATGTATGTGCAGAGATGCAGCGATTGTATCGTGAACTGTCATAGTTCCTTGGGATCGGAGGATTTTGAACGAGACAAGGTCAGCGGCTGTGATTTAAGACTTACGTCCAGATTGGCGCTCCGCGGGGGCCAGTTGGACGGATGTGTGGGATTATAACAAATCTGCACTGTATTGTTGCATTTTAGTCAAATTACTCCACTCTCATCTGTGATAATAGGTGCACACAAACACGCAAACAAACACACACTCAGCGCTCTACTTCCTAACATAATGGATTGAAATGTGTGGATGTGGATATAGAGACAGGTGTTTAGAATGATTGGACTCTTTTGGTGCCTGTGTGTGTGTGCGAGTGGGTTACGTGTATCTCAATCTGCATTATGTTAGGCAACTCATTTTGAGTTTTATCTGCATAGTTATTGATAAACTAATATATAGACAATTATCGTACATGACCATGGTTTTAACCAGAACACTTTCCACCCAAAATATTAAGATAACAAGTCACTTATTTAATGTGTTTTCTGTTTATAAGCATAGTGAGAAAGTATGAAGCACGAAAGACTTTTCTCTTTCTTTTTCTTCCTATGCCCATCTCTACCTGGGCCTTTAGGAAGAGACTTTAAACAAATAGGTACATTTAGAAAGTTAACCTCAGAGCTTTAGAACCTACAGTAAAAGATTTAAACTTCAAACAATCATGAAGGAAGCTTCCGATAAATCACAGTGATCTCTTGTACCTTAAAGTTGCGCCTAGTCTAAAGCTCAAATGGCCATTCCTTAAAGTATGTTTGAACATTCTTGAGTGCACGGTTACTGCTGTATATATCAAAAAACCAAAGTAGACTTATGTATATATTATTCTATTATTCTTTAAAATCACTTTTTGTAAGTGACATTAAAGCTTAGTTTGTTTCTGAAGTTTGTCCCAGATTCTTTTGGCAAGTCATTATTAATAAGATACCTTTAATAAAAACATGTAGACACACTCCACCAAAGTGCACCCTGATTATCTTTTCTTAATCAGTTTAACTCACTCCTTGTTTGTGTCTGACTGTGGTGCTAATCATGTTGTTTGTGAAGTTTAACAAATTAAAAGCATGCATGAAAAAACCTGTCATTCACATGCAGCACATTGGAAACACAATATCTCCCCAAAACACACATGTAAGATACACTACAGTGGTGTTTAATTGGCAATTGAATCAGTTATTTTGATTTCATTAACACGTTTTTTCTTTCCTTCATATGTTGTTTTTGTTTTCATATTTCCATATTAACTTCAGAGCACACTCTCCAGGTATTAATTCCCTAAACTTAAGGTGATTTAACGCTGCTTTGAAGTAGTAAAAAGTGTGTATGTCTGTGCATAACTGTGTGTGTGTGTGTGTGTGTGTGTGTGTGTGTGTTTGTGTTAACTGCGGGCGATGGTATCTGAACACGTTTGAATTTCTGATGTTCTGCATTCCTCTTATACCTCAATAGCCGGCTGAGGTGAATACACATGGAAACTCCAACGTAAACAAAAAGGAAGAGCATCTTCATGCAAATTGTTTTTTCCTTCCCTCTTCCTGTTGGTGGATTTATTTGTGAACAAAAGAAAATAAATAGCCTGCTGCTTTATCTGCAGCTTCTATCACAGGAATGCATTCTAACCTGACTCCCTCTCTCCCTCTCAGTTTGTTTCTCGACCAGTACAGAGCCAGCCTGGTTGATGCTATAAGGAGATTACTGCAGCCAAATGTAAGTGTCTGTGTGTGTGTGTGTGTGTGTGTGTGTGTGTGTGTGCGCGTGTGTGTGTGTGTGCGTGTGTGTGTGTGTGTGTACTGTATCTGTCTGTGCTTATCCCCTTCCTCTAAATCACCCCACTGCTCTCAATAATAATTAGGCCTCAACCAAAACCCTATACACATCAATGGTCCGACAGGATTAATATCATGTAATGCTTTAATGCTTATTATGAGCAACTTGAATGCATCACTCTGATCTCCAGCGCTCTCTTGCCTTCCCTTCATCATAAATCGAGGGAACTTCTCCCTTTTGGCCCTTCAGTAGGACCCCACGCTGTGACAGCCAAAGCAAATGGGAGGAAAAAAGGAAAAGGCTAGAAAAGATAGGGTTGAGGTTTCTATTTATCTGAGAGAACAGGGATACGTTTTAAGTACAGAGGGGCCCAGACGGGGACAGGGAGTATCTGTTTATGAAACAGAGGTGAAACAGCTCCAAAGGGAGAAGAGAATCAGAGAAGAAAGAGGAGGAGGAAAGAGGAAACATGGGAAGGGAAAGGGAGGAGGGAGAGAAACTGGAATTATGAAGACACTGAAAGAAGGACAGGGAGGAGAGACGTGGAAAACACGTTTCATGTAGTAGCCGATAAAGCATCTTCTTTGAATATTTGATGAATGTAGGACAAGAAACATGCAGGTGAAAATGTGGTTTCAGTTCACTGTCAGGTTATTAAAGGATCAGTTCATACAAATCACTAAAAGAGATCTCAATTCAACAAAAATGTTGCCTTTCTTTTTTTTTTTAAGATTTATTTTTGGGCTTTATGTGCCTTTATTGCAGAGACAGGACAGTGTATAGAGTCGGAAATCAGGGAGCGAAAGAGTGTAGGATGACATGTGGCAAGGGGGCCACAGGTCGGAATCGAACCCGGGCCGCCTGCTTGGAGGACTATAGCCTCTGTATATGGAGCGCTCGCACTGAACACCAGCCACCGGTGCCCCCGAAATGCTGCCTTTCTGAATAATCATTAGAACTTTCTGTGAAATGTTTTTACCACAACTTCCTTTAACAAAACACATAGTCCCTATGAAAACTGCTGACTGATTATAAGCACAACTGTGACACTGTTTCTGGAACGAGATGTTTTTGGTGTATTTCTCAAATGTCTATTTTTTAAATTCAGCTCTTTAAATGTCATTATTATCTTTTTTATTGGAATGATGGCCTAAGTCTCAGCTTAGTTTAAACACAAAACTGACAGCTTGCTTAAAGCACTACAGGTAAGTGAGGAAACACATTCTTTTGTGATTTGAGTGAACTAAAGCTTAAAATCTTGTTTATTATCTTTATTAGAAGAAGCAGTAATAAATGAAACACAAGAATCTATTATTCATGTTACTCAGCTGATGTTTTAGACCCTGACAAGCACATCCTGGATATGAGCATCAGTTGAGTACAGAAGCTGCAGCGGTCCAGTGACAGACGTGACATCTGGCCATTGTTGTACATCTGTGTGTTAAGTCTCTCTTCATGTCTCTCTCTCTTTAATCCAGAGGAGATAATTCAGGGGCTAATATGATTTGAGTGTCGGCCATCAGACTGCCACTGCCACAACAAGCTTTGCCAAATATTTAATAATTTGCTAAGCTGATTAAGCAATTAACAAAGCAATTAATTGTCCCTTCTAATGGCTCTAATTTGTTGTTTCTGACAAAGGTGGTCCATCCGGTGGGCTGGATCCCCTTAATCAGCTGATTAGTGCAGTGAGGATTTCTCTCTGTTTGTTTGCTGTGTTTTTTTTGGTTTTTTTTTTTTAGAGAGAATGCAACTGGATATAAAGATGAAAAATCATCTGTCACATGCAGTGATCCTGTTGTTTTCACTGCCTTTTGTTTTCACTTAGCTTATGTTCTGTTAGCTTGTGTATATCAGCGTGTGTATTTGCATGTGTTTATAAAAGCATCCCTCTTTGCTTCATTTAATTAAAACAATAAAAACATGATCAACACGAATTTAAAGGGAGAGCTGAAGGATTTCAAAGAAACTTTGAACTTGTTGGTAATCCTCTTAGTGTTTGCAGGATGTCAGTGATGCATGTTTAAACACAAAAACACTCTTTCATCTCTCTGCTTTTCACACACACTTGAAGGGTACATGTAACCAACAAGAGTAGACATTTCAGACGTATACACGTGTCCACAAACTATTGTTGGTTGATAATCTATAGATGTGGCAGTAGTAAGCACCTTCTTCACTCAAGTAGAAATAGTAACTCTTTTGTGTGGGAGAGTTCTGCTGTAACTTGCTTACTGGAGTAATTGAAGAAAAGGTACAGGCCTTGAGTTGTACTCTTAGAATAAAAGTACAAAGTACCCCTCTGAGGGATATTTTTACCCGCTGCTTCTGGGCAAAACTACTCTCACATTTTGTGAACAAGACTATTAAGTCGAATGATTCTTCATAAATGTCCCTTCTGTTGATGCAGTGTCTCATGTTAAATGTGAAACCTGTGTGATGTGCGGCTGGCTGCTGCCGATGTTTTTCCTCATTATGTTCGTTTTGGATCATTGTAGGTTTGCTACGTAATGAAGGCTTTTCCACTCTGAGATCACCTGTTGTGGTCCTGTAATATCAAGTTGATGTTGAGTGAAATGTTTCAAATCTTGAGTTGTGTCATTTGAGCATCTTTATAAAACATAGCTTGACTAAGATCAGACCCATAGAGAAAATGTTTTTCAATACTGTTAACAAACAGAGCCTGTAGGTGCGGGTTTGGCGTTTCTAAAATGTTTTTATGGTTATTTAATTAAACCATTAGAGACTTGACTTGGATTTGCTGCTGCCTGCAAAGACTTGAGACATGACTTGGATATGCAAAGAGTGTCTTACTGGTACGCCCTCTAAGCTGATGGTTGCCTTTGCTTTTGTAGTTCTTAAAGAGGCTTAAGTATAAGTTTGAGTCTGTTACCTGTTGAACTCCTCAAAGGAGCTTAAACTTTGCCTCATGCTTCAATGTTCAAGTCAGTTGAATTTCTTGCTGTTGAGAATCTGACATGCAGAGAAATGGTCTTTTCTATGTCTTGTTGTCACATCCCTTTGGATTGACATTGTTCTTGATGCTAATAATGAGGTGCACAGTGGTGTAAAATAAAGAAAATATTTATCTTCAGAATGATTTAAGCCAAAGTAATGGGCCTGGAATGAAAATGTAAGTACAGATATTTGTGTTATATTGTAGGAATTGAAAGTAAAGATACCTGAACACTCTACCTAAGCACAGTAACATAGTGTTGGTACTTTGTTACTTCCCTCAACTGATCACCACAAGTACCTGCTGAAAAATTCAAATGTCTGTGTTGTTAAGAAGTTGAACATCAAATGTTATGATTAATGAGGGCCGGAAATGACTTTGAGAGTACACCATGAAGCACTTTGTACTATTTGTGCTATCCATCCCTAAAAGCACCCACTCTGTGCTTCTCTCTGCAGGGCATGGCGTTGGTGTTTGCTCCTCCGCGAGGCGATACTCTGACTTTGTTCTGTCAACTGGCGCAGAAGGTCGGACTCTCCGTCTCTCAACACGAGCAGTATGATACTCAGGTCATGGATGTTCATTTAAAGGTAAGAGACTAGTTCAAGATTTGAAAGACTCTCAGACAGTGAGCATGACTCTGAAACTACGTAAAGACTTTTAATTTCTGTTTTTTTTATTGAAGTGAAAGAAATGATCATATTAAACAAGCAAATACATTTAAATAATGAAGTGTGCAGGCAAAGTGCTCATATGGTCAGTAACCAATAGTCTGTGCTGTCCTTAGTAGCGTGAAATCTGAGTGTGATTTTCTCATGTGGTCGATTTAATTTCACTAATACAGTTTGACATCAACTACCGTGTAATCATTTTTACTCTTCAACTCAGCCAAGAAGCTTTTCTTTTCTAAGGTGACTTACACTGTTTGAAGCAAAGCATAAATTAGGATTCTTCTTTCTGTTCAGGAATATATGGGCTAGTTGAGACAGCTGACGCTTGAGCCAAACTTTCACAAAGGTTATTATATCTGAGCTTAGTATTAAAATGGACTTGCATGGTGGGGCGCCAGATGGCCTTGCGGTTATGTCGAGTGCCCCATGTATGGAGGCTGTAGTACTCATTGCCGTGGCCTTGGGTTGGAATCCGACCTGGGCCCTATGCTGCATGTCATCCCCCACTCTCTCCTCCCTACAGTTCCCCTCTCTTCAGCTGTCCTATCCATTGAAGGCAAAAAAAAATCTTTTGAAGAAATTGACTTGCATGGCAGTCTAATTGCCTTTTGAAAAAAACTGCAAAATATGCATCTACTTAATAAAAAACAGCAGAAAATCTAGTCCTCTTATGTACACAGAGATTTACTAAAGATGTTAAAAAACACTTTATGAGTCACACCAAAGCTCAAACAAGCTGCCTTAACCTGGCACTGTGAGACAGTCAGAGACAGAGAGAGAGAGAGAGACAGAGAGACAGAGAGACAGAGGGGGAAGGAGAGAAAAGTGATGGTGAAAAAAGAGAGAAAAAGAATGACAGAAAGCACATGTGTTAAAAGAAGTGGTGTCCAGCTGTTAACTCAATTACACACACAGCTTCAAAAGAACAGGACAGCAAGGAGGGCGCTAAATTGCCTCACACGCATCCCCTACGCCGGTGGGACAATTGGACAGACTGGCCATTAAAGTGCCTGTTAAAGTAGCCTGAACCTCAGCATGGGGAATCTCACTCCTTCTCTATTTGTCTTCTACTCAATTTTGCGTTCACAATCACACTCTTTCTGTATTTAACTGACTCTGAGTCGTTACAAACCACACATACAGGAGGAGTGCACAATACAAAGGGGACTGATTCAAGGCAGGTTGAAGACAGGTTCAGGTCACATTGTCACACTCCACACCTTCACACCACTCTGCATTGTGAGGGTCTGCTGCTACTAATGTCATGAGAACGGAAAAAAACATCTGATTGTTTACTTCCGGCCTGTTGATGGGGTTTCAAATCTTATAGAAAGCATCACTGGAGTATGAACATCTCAGAAAAAAAAAAGAATGGAAAATGAAAAGTAGTTTGTTAATAGAAACAGAAATAAAAGTGTTTAAAATTGGAATATGAGCGATGAAATTTAAACTAAATTCATATGCAATAGACAAATAAAATTGTAATTGTTTCTCTTAGGAAAGCAAGAGGGCTTGAAATGCACACTTCTGATTATGTTACACACACACACACACACACACACACACACACACAGTAGGGTCAGGTGCTGCGTGTGGATTTGAAGACAAGTTGAAGTGCCCCCCTCACATCTGAAGGTGATTAAGTCTCCTCTGCTTATCTTCTGATGAACACTCTGAACCAGCCCTGTGTGGCTCTTTGTGTGTGTGCTTGTATGAGGCTGACTGACCATTGAAGACACACACACACACACACACACATACACACTTACACACACCCTGTGCAACCAGCAGAGAAACACGCTATATCACAATCCCACACAGACCAGAAATCACTCAGACAGCAGATTGGCTAGACATTACACACACACACACACACACACACACACACACACCACATGATGATATCACAGGGAAACATACACTACCACTGTGCAAACACACACACGTATACTTGACACACACACTGACACACACACACACACACACACACACACACACACACACACATCCCAATGAGCAGCTGCCGCTAATTTGCTCTACAGATTAGCTTTCTTCAGCTATATTTGCTTTCAGTGGGCGGACCAGAACACAAGAAAAGTGCATATCAGGACCGACAGGGGAAGACACACTATGGATTTTCTTTCACTGAAGCTTAAAACAATCAAAGGTGTCTCCAACAAAAACAGATGTATCCATTTGGAGGCAAAAGAGACTAAAAAGCCGCTTTGTTAATTTTTTATTTTTTTTATTTTTTTTACTCAATCGTTGCTTAAAGTGACCAAAGCATGCTTAATCAAGTGCCCACTTTAAAAAGTGACTTTTTTTTACCCTTTTCTGTCATTTTACCAGTCTTCATTTTAATTAGCTGTCATTATTTTTATTATTATATGCATTTATTGTAATTTGTTATAAGTCTGTAAAATTGATCAGTAATTTATATACATTTATATGAAATTATGCAAAAATAAACATATATTAAATTAACTTAACAATAGCTTTACTCAAACTTTATCATTAGTTTAACTGTTTAAACTGGCACTAATTAAAGAACTGATTTATTACACTGACGGAGGATATGCATTGTTTTTAATTACCAGTAGGTCAATGGGGACAAAGAATCAAGACGTTTAAAAATAAACCATTCATTACTAATGTTTGCAGGCTTGTATGTTAAATAATCATTTCTTATTCAAGGAACGTGTACTATAGTACATTAAATCTTCATAAGGGATAAAACAGTCCTCTTAGTCATTTTGTCAGAATTACAATACATTTTAGTGTGAAGCGTGTACTACAGATCTTTGTAAACCTTCAAGCTAGCAGGAGACTCCAACCAAATCCAGACTCACTGACATCCTAAAGCAACATCATCATGTAGTTGGTTGAGTTTCCAAATGTGTCATTTAGGCCCAGTTTACTTCTTTTCATGCTCCCGTAATGACTCACAAGCTCCTCCATCTGGCACAGAGGCTGTTAAACAAACGTAGCCCACATAGCTGTGAGTACACTGGCATCCCTCACTGTGCCAGATCAGACACGTCACATTTTATTTTGTTTGGAACGTTCTGCCTGTCTCAATGTTTGCTTTGCATGTGTTTGTGTGAAAAAGGGACAGCGAGCGGGGAGCGTTTTTAGTAAATTCTTTACAAACCATTTCTGGACCCCCGGCTCGCTTCTCTGCAGTTTTTCCAAACATGCACACACACACACCTCCAACTTCTTACACACACACACACACACACACACACACACACACACACACACACACACACACACACACACACACACACACACACACACACACACACACACACACACACACACACACACACCAGCAGGCAAGCCCAGTGTGCAGAGGTTGGGCTTTGTGTGTGTGTGTGTGTGTGTGTGTGTGTGTGTGTGTGTGTGTGTGTGTGTGTGTGTGTGTGTGACAGAGAGAGAGAGGCATGTGTGTTAGGCGTGTGCTGGGACGGGCAGACAGGGCTAGCGCGTTATCCTCTTATCCCCACTGTTGTGGAATAGAGAGGCAAGCAGCTGGAGGGACTGCAAGCAGCCTGATAATGCCAGCGCTATTTTCTAACCCGCCATCTTAATCTTGTTACTCAAATGGTTGTGAAGAGAGAGTCATGAATTTTAATTTCTCTCAAACACACACACAGAAACACACACACATATGCAAGAGGGTGTGTGTGCACATGTGTAGATCCCCCGTCTCTCTCACATGCATAAATAGTATCCCCACTGCGTCAATGCACTCACACTCTCCTCCTCTCTGCCTCCTTCTTTCTGTCTCCTTCCTTTACTCAAGCCCCTTCCTCCCTCCCTCTTTCTCTAACATATCTTCCTCCACCCGACTCCCCTCTCTCTCCCTCCCTCGGCCCCCCCCCCTCTATATCTTCCTATTTCCTACATCACGACCCACTTCTCTATTTATTCAAGCCTGTCCTTCTATCCTTTCCTCTACTCGTCTCTCCATCCAGCCAGCCCCTCATTCTCTGTTTCCTAATCCTGCTGAGAGAGACCCCAGACATCCGGTTCATCCATCCCTCCCTCCCCTGTCTCAGAGACCCCCCCCCCCCTCTCCACTCTGTTCTTCCACCTTGTTCACTTTCTCCACAAGCAGGGTGAGACTAAAGCAGGAAAAAAAGTAGAAAGCAGAGAGGAACAATAACAGCACGAGAGAGAGAGAGAGAGGGAGAGAGAGAAGCTGGGGCGAAACTGGCAATAAAATAAATGACTTGCACCTTGGAAAAGAAAAAAAAAACAGAGGAAAGATTGTGGGGGGAAGGTGGGGTGGGGGTGGGGGGGTCGGGTTGAGAGCCGATTTAGCCAGCCACCCATGAAGCTGATTAGGCAGCCTGCGATCAGGAGGAACAGCTTTGCTTGTTAAACTTTTCACCTCTGCGAGCTCTTAGCCCTCACCGTGTTAAGGCCCCCCCCTTCCCCCTCCCCTCTTCATCCCTCCATCTATCGCTTCCTCGCTCCTTCCGCCTGGTAGAATTTGAATGTGAAAGCTGGCCGTGGTCCCCTTCGCAGGCTTAGCACAGAGGGGCAAGCAGCTGCCCCTCCACACCCAACGGACCCCATAGGCGGTCTTCTCTCTCTCTCTCTCTCTCTTTCTCTCTTTCTCCTCTCTCTCTCAGGAGGTCAAAGGTTCACCCACTGGTCGCTGCCTGCAGGAAGATAACACACATGAAGGGCACTGGGGGGGAAAAGAGAGGGGGCCAGAGGAGATATATGTATATATATATATATAGAGAGAGAGAGGGAGAGAGAGAGAGAGAGAGAGAGAGAGAGGTGGGGGGGGGGCAGTTTGTAACTTCAAATAACTTGAAATAGAGAAACTGAAAAAGTGCAGAAATAGAAAGTGGCGTAGAGGCAAGGATACTTTCTCAGGCAGGGGTGTGGGAAAGAAGTGATGAGAGGTGTGTGTCAAGCATTAACTCAAGCATCTTATTTTTCTAGTGTTGAAATATTGTGGACTTTATCACTAAGAAACATTCAGGACCACCACTCTCTCTAACCTTTTTTTCTTTCGTGTCTATACAAAAAAATCCCCACTTCAACGCACTTCAAGATTACCTGTTAGAAGTCTTTCACTTTGCTAAGTATCTTCCATGTACTCAAGCTTTCACATAGGCCTACACGTTTGTTGACAATGTGTTAACATGAAACTTTAGTTGGGTTGAACAGATTTCCAGGAAGGTCAAAATATTTTCCTTTATGTCTTTTAAACATGCATTCAATCTTCATATCAACTCCTTAGGACCCACACAAGAAAGGAAAATGATACGTGTAAAATGTGAACATGTATTTTTTTATTTTTTTTTTGGGTTGACACTGAATAGCAATGTGACTGACTGAGTGGCCTGATATTTTTGATTTAGGGATTTTTTTTTTTTTTTTGCAGTTTTGTCTACAGACCTTTAAATAAACTATCCAGTAGGTGTGTTATCATTATTGTAGTTAATATATGCAAAATCTAATTTTGACAATCTCAGAGCAGAGCCTTGCACTCCCCCTGAGATCTTTGACATCGCCCCTATTAGGGGGCCCAGGCCCAAGGTTGACAACTTATGAATTTGCTGCAACACTTACACATTGAATAAAAAACTAAACTGTAATTTAAGGATGCCCTAAAAAAAAAAAAAAGAAGAAACAGAAATGAAATGTATTAAGGTGGTTTAAATATCAGAAGAGGGGAGATATTTTTTCATAAAATGATGACTATTAAATGTCAGATAAAATTCAGTCATGCAAGAGTAATCCTTGATATTTTCTTAGACAAAGTATTATCAATGAGAAATTCTTACATTTCTTAAATGTCCGAAAGGTCAAAAAGTGCAGGCTTAACTAAATAATTTTATTGTATATTACCTTTTACTCCTGAAGGCACACTTGTTGTATATCAGACAAAAAGGCGTTTAAGTTTGCTGCTCCCTTTTCTTGGAACAAATAACAAAAACACCTGAAACTTAACGAGCTGCTCTCATTGGATGCTTATATGAGGATGTTAAATGACTTGAAGGTGGACACATCTGACTGTGGATGTTCTCCCTGATATATGGTTGCGAGCGATCTTGAAAAATATTTGTTGTTTTATATTTTTTTCATGTTTAAAATCTTTATTGTATTTGTGCGCAAAGCTGCTCATTGTTTGTCAGAAACTCTGTAACTTGTTCTGCTGCCTGTCTTGGCCAGGACAGGACAGTTTTTCCCTTGTAGTTTTAAACCCGTTTTATAACATTTTGACATCTCAAGACTACCTCAAAGAAAGCTTTATTGACACGCTTTCTTTAAATCTGTAATGCGAACAGTTTTCATTTGCATGGAGGATCACTTCCACAGCACCTACATGCAGCTGACGGGACTGAATTATGGGTCAGTCTGAGTTCCTGTTTGTTGTGATGAAACCTTTTCACACAGTCCTCCCCTATCCAGGTCTCACCACACTGATGAACACACACACACACACACACACACACACACACACACACACACACACACACACACACACACACACACACACACACACAGTCAAACACACACACAGTCAAACACTTTGGCATGAGCAGAGCCAGTAAACTCACTCTCGTAAGTCTCTGATCATCTCTCCAGACGCTGAGCGAGCTGATTAGCTGGTTCATGTCCAAACTGCCAAGTCTGCCTAATAGGGCACAGTATGGGCTGCACATGGGCACCACACATAGCTGTGTGTGTGTGTGTGTGTGTGTGTGTGTGTGTGTGCGTGTGTGTGTGTGTGTGTGTGTGTTCCATTGAGTGTTTGTGTGAGCTCATTGCATTTGGAAAGAGGTCAGTTGCTGTCATTAAATTGACCCAAAATAGTCTCTCTTTTTTTTTTTTTAGGAAAAACAAAAATTCTAAAATGAAAATCCAGAATTTTTTGCTTTTCTTTGAAGTCTTACAGTCTTTAACAGTTTTAGACTTTTTGCTGGAAATGTTTTTGTAAGAATTTATCAGAAACAAAACAAGAGGATTAGTTGGCAAAATTACTAATCTGAAGTTAATATTTCGATTTTTGTTGTTGTATTACTTTGCATTTATATCCTTGAGAGTTTTATTTGTGTTCGTTTGTACTATTGGTGTGGTCGTGTCTCTGTGCCATACACCTGCAAATAGTGAACAGCAAAAATATAAAGAGAAAGACCAACATAACTCTTCTACAGAGTTATGCACTGTTATTATTTCATGCTAGCTCTCCACATGCATGTTAAAGCTCCAAAAAATCATTTTGGTTGTCATTTCTTTTTATTAATTATATAACTGTTGCTGGTAAATTTTGAGTGGTGAAATGACTTGAGCTTGTATAGCACTTTTAGCCTTCTGATTACCAAAAGTTCTTTTTACACTGCAGGTCACACCTATTCACACCCTGGCTGCTTTGTAAAGTGTCCATCAGTATTTACTAATGCATTCATAAACATCCATATAAGGCCAACGAAGCAGCAGGTAAGTGTCTTGCCCAAGGACACATCGCACATGTGTCTGCAGTAGCTGGTGATTGAACCCCCGACCTTTCAGTTGACAGAAGACCGACTCTACTCTAAGCATCTGAGCTCCATTAAATGCTGTTAATAGACATAATCTTGATCTAATCGCTCATTAAAAAATGATCATCGCAGGGTTTTCAATTAAAAGTTGACAGACCAATATTGTACTGTATATCTCAGCATTAAAATACCAAAAACTTTCAATGAAAATATTTGAAGTACAGAGGACCTAAACCATGGTCAGCATCTTTAATCCCCTAAACAACAAGTCAACTGTGATGCTCTAAACTGAAACATTGAATAAACAATTGAGTCTGCGTGGTTGTGTTTGTTTCAGATGCTAAGTGAAGGAAAAGAAGCGTATGACGAGAACATCCACTACCCTCTTCTCATCACCCTGACCAAAGGACCTCGACCTGTCAGCCTCACTCACTGAACCAAAACAAGTGAGCCCACAGCTCCTCAGAGCACCTCTCCACATGCTGTTTGATATTTTAGGTGGAATGAGGTTATGTGAACAATTCAATCCACAATGTTTAGTTTGATCTGTAAATCCAGTTGTGGGGATATTTGAGGTAGTTTTCCCCACATTGATGCTTATTTTCAGAGTGTGCATGGATTTGAAGAGTATTTGAGCGTGCATGTTTTGTATTTTGGAGTTTTGGTGAGGCACAACCAAAGGAAGGGCAGCAGAGGGGGAAACTTTAACTGCAGGTGAGGAGTAGGAGAAGAAGAAGCAGATCAATTCTGACCTCCGTTTTAACCATCTTTTATTTGCCAAACAATTCAAGTCAGACTCTTGAATGATCACTAGGTCAGTTTGCCCTTTAATCAGTTGGCCAGTCTCTGAAGTGGTTGCCTAAACACTTAATCTCTGCTTTAATCAGCCATGCAGGAAAGTGAAGCACGCTGCCAAACATCACCTTGCCAGCTGGTCAGGTATTCAGCCAGTCAGCTTATCAATCACCTCAGTCTATTACCCACCATCACTCGAGCCAACAAGCCAGTCACTATTTCAGTTATTTAATGGACATTTCCTGAGTCATTCCTCCCGTAGGTGTCAGGAATTCAGTCATTAACCAGTCAGTATTAACCTCTGCCTCTGTGTTTCTGGCCCCAGCATGGAGGCCAGCTCTGATTCAATAACTGTCACACACCGTGGAGCCGCTCACACTCTCCTTTGTGTTTCCTTTATTTCTCTTTGTTCCCTTCCACACAGCGCTAATTTTTTCCTTCTATACAACTCATTCATCGCAGCCAGAGGTCAGTATTAAAGGACTTCTTTTGTGCTTTACTTACAACAGAGCATTAACATATTACAGCATGTTCAGACTGTGGACCGAATGTTGCTGCACAGGAGCTACAAGCTTGCAGAGTTTGCAGCAATGTCACCATGGATACAAGTAGTTTGATACATCACACTGTAATTTAATAATACACTGATTAATGGAGTTTGACACTGTTCTTTCTTACTCTTTCCTTAACGAACATGTTCCACTGTGTCCGCTGAATATCAAACATATTTGCTAACAGAAGCGATGTCTCGAGTTGCCTGATGGGTCAGAGTCAACAGTCAGAGTCTGTGGCAGCTAAAGGCTTGTAAAATGTCCCCGCTTGAACACATGCACATATCGTTTTATGAGTCCTACTGCTCACATTTTTAGACAAGTGACCCAAATACTGTGGAATAGATTTTTAAAAAGAGCTGATCTCTTTCATCTTTTCATTGTTTTCTTCCTCTTAATGGTCTCTTACCCACAATGACCACTGGTTCGCTGACAATCTGCTCCCTTTCTTGCCTTGACCGCAGCTTCTTGTCCAAAGTTCATGCATACTGTGTCTATTTTTGCCCGAGCTGCTCTCATCTTAAAGTGCGATATTCACTTCAGAATGTCTGTAAAGGAATATTGTTTATCAGCAGAAAAGAAAAAAAAAAATTAAAGGTGCATTTGTTTGATAAGTCTTTAAGTATTACCAACATTGTTTTTTTCTTGTATCAGCGCTCTTCTCTGAAGCAGAAGACGTGTTATGGTTTTTTGATAATATTCTTTACAGATACTGAAAACACACACAGACAAAGATGGCATGCTGTGCTCACTAACTATAAGTGAAGATTAAATGTCTGCTACTGTAATTTTCAAATATGAGCTGCATCTGTGTGTTAGTATGCAAGTCAAAAACAGAACAGGCCGGCTGAACATCTTGAAACAATGTTAATAATAATAATCTTTAAAACACTAGTATTACACAGGCACATCCAGTAGACGTGTGTACAATATTATTTAAAACTTCTGAGTTCTTGAATGCTACCCAGTCTCTTCACAATCTTGATAGCAAAAACTTCCTCACATGCCGGACTTTTTCATGGACCATTTGCTTCTTGGCTGGCTTTTTTTAGAAATCAGCTAAAATGACTTTGTCACTCAGGTGTTTCCACACACATTTATATATTTCCAGTTTCTCGTGGTTTTAAAGAAACATCAAGTGTCACAAGGTCTATCGAGCCTCAAATTGTGCTTGTACCAGTCAAGTGTTTCCATATTTCACTGTGATAAATACCTATTACTTCAGCCTAGAAGCTTTGCAGTGTCTCTCACTGGCTGCTATTTACTGCACATTCCTCATGTTAAAAAAAATAGTAACAAAAAAAAAAGAAGATATTTCCTACTGTATGTGTAACTGGCACAAAAGTGAATAAGTTTGGTTTTTATTTAGTGGTCTCAACGTTCTCAACACTTGCATTGAAGTGTAAAAACCTTCACATTGCAAAGGTTTAGAAGTGTATTTAATTTCATTTTTACCCGTTTGCTGTAAATCTGGGATATCTGTGAGCTAGCAAAAAAAAAAATACCATCCTGACCGTGACTGTGATCTGTGACTTCATCACTGTACGATGTGACATCACCACCATTAAAAGTGATGTCACGTCACAACAGTTTGGTATCAGGCAGCATTGTTTATGTTGAAATCTGCTCTGCATTGATGCTTCTCTCTGTTCATGACAAAATCTCCACTTTGTGCCCGAAACTCCGCCGTGTCTTTACATTGTGGTGCAGTCACTTCTATTTTGTGATATTAGTGCTGTGTGTTTAGATACTTACCGCTTCTCACTGTGACGGAAACAGACAGTCAGCAAACCACTGATTGTCAGTATTATTCAGAAACAGTCTGCATATAAAAATCCACACTGGAGGGTCTGAGATTTACCTTCAGCAAACATCATACAGATAAACCTCATTGTGTGGTGTGTGAGCTTTCAGCTTAGCTTTTATTTCAATCAACTTATTTTTAGAACTGTTGCACATTTGCTTAAGTTCATCCTACTCTGGGTCAGATTCAAACGTGATCTGTTTACTCAGTTTGAGGCCTTCTTCCCACACTGAGATCATTTTTTGACCATGACTGACAGAATGTTAAAAATCGTCTCACTTTGGGAGGAATCATAATTATTTACAATTATCCTGTGTTCTGGCTAAAGCTGTGCTGTTTGTTCGCATGGTCTATTATAATTGCTTGAAATGTTTTTTTGTGTATGTTTTTGGGTTTGACATAAGGAACATGAAACTATTGAAATAGTCTTTAAAGAATTCCAGTTTATTCAGTTTTGGGGGACATGTCTTTAAATATTGAGTTTCATTAATCAGTTATTAAGTTTTCTCCGCTTTAATGGTTGATTGTTGTACTTTGCAGTCCAAGGGTGGTTTTGTGAATGAATAAAATAAATACATTTTCATCAAGAAATGTGGGACTTTGGATTTCTTTATCCTTTAAGATAGTGCCTTTTAAATGTACAAATCACAATTTTACACATTAGCCTTACGCAATAGCATTGTTGTAATTAATAAAACCTTGTTTAAAAATGCCATAATTACATAATTATTACAAAATGCACTTTCTAAGCTTAGCAGTTCCAAGTTGGCAACTTAGCACTTCCATTGTCCCCTAGGGAAAATTTGTCTTGGACTCAAAGTGCTGCCAAACATTCAGCTGTTACTTTATACGCTGTAACTTTTCAGATATCTATACACTCTCTGTACTGTATTTATTTATTTAATATTTTCTGAATACATATTTATTATAGATTGCTGGTTGTAAAAGTTTCTTGTTTCTTATGTTTGTGTTCCAACATTAAATATCTAGTGTTAAATGTTCACAGATGCTATGAAGTTTAATTCAGGGCCCGGATGGCTGTGGCCTGTGATTCTAACACAATGGCCTCCTGCAGGATAAGCTGGTGCCAGACAAGGCAACACACACACACACACACACACACACACACACACACACACACACACACATATCAAGCCCAGTCAACAGTCTTAGCCTCCACAGGAGGAAAACAGAGGGATAAAGGAGGGAGGAGATGCAGTACACAGCAGCTAATCCTGCAGGCTCACTCTTCTGTTTATCAGTGGTGAGGAGGAGGAGGAGGAGGAGGAGGGAGATTCAGTAGAAAGGCAGGGACCGACCAGGCCTCCTGATCTGTCTTTTGATATTTTAAAGAGGTCTGTTTTCTCCTCCCAAACACTCTCTGCTATGGTAGAAGAGATAGAGACAAAAAAGCTGCAGACAGAGTTGAAAAAGAGAGAGAGGGGCTGAAAAAGACCAGAAGGAGGAGAGGAGAAAAGAAATGGAACGAGACCCACTTAATGGCTTAGAGGAAAGGGGAAGTGAGACAGCTGGAAATGAGGGGAAACTAGATCGAAACAGCGGGGAAAAAGCTTCAGCCGTGAAAGAGAAAGAGAAGCTGACTGAGAGGCTGAGATTGACTGGCCGAGTGAGTGATCGAACAGAGAGAAAGAGAGAGACAGAGTGCTCCTGGCTCGACACAAGAGCCCCATTAACTTGACCACTTGCCCTTTGCACACAAAGGCAGGGCCAGCCCACTGCCCCTCCCACCCAATTATCCACGATTAGGCTCAGTGCACTGTGTCGAGATGGAGAGTGGAGGAAGAGGGATAGGGAGGGAGGGAGGCAAGCACAGAGAGAGGAGGAGAAAGAAAGAAACAGAGTGAGAAAGGGAAGGAGAGCAAAAACTGAAAGGAAGTGAGAGATTGATGATGAGTGACGACAAATGATTTGTTTTAATGAATGAGATTCAATATTTGATTCAGCATAGTCCATTTAAATGGACTATGGAGTGTTCTGTGAGTTACTTCAGAGGCAGCGATCGCTCAAAGTCTGCAAACGTCCATTATTATGAAAACTTCAATGCCGACTTGTTTCTATTTGTTTGTATTTCAATATGACCTTCGTACATTGTGTTTGTCAAATTGGTGTCTCAAAATGCCTCCCTAAATGATATAAATGTGCTGTGAAAGAATGAAGATGTCTTGCTTGCTGTGTATCAATTCACGTGTAGTCCCAACTATTACAATGTATTCTGTTGGCAAATTTCAGTCTTTAGAATAAGCTTTGAACTCAACAACAGGGTAATGTTATCTGATAAAGTTAATATGTTGAATATTTAACCAAACACTGTCCCATTTATTCTTCCAGGCCACACAGAACAAGCTTCATGTGGAGTCACAGTTCTGGCTTTGCGTCTATTATTCTAAGGGCGTTTTCTCATTAGGCACGGTTGTGTCCTACCGTGTTGAGCACGATTGCCCCCCCCCACCCGTAGGTGTGTGTTCAAATTTTTAATTACTTCTACAACCCGACTTACACTTGCATTTGTACACAGAAGGATACAGCAGGTGGCAATATGCGCAGAGTTGTTTTGCACAGTAGGAGTGCAGGACGTTTGTGTTCACACTGATCAAATGAGCAGGACTTTGTGCTGTGGTAAGGTGTACTCGGATCTGGGCCAGGGTCCCTAGTGTGATACCACCTTAAGTCTAAAATCCAACCTACTTTTAACTGAGTTTTGTTCTCTATCAACTTCTGAGTGAGATATCTGGGTCTTTGATGACAAAAATGTTTAACTTTGTCTGTGGACTGTGTGGTTTAATTAATAATAATAATAATAATTTATCCTTTATTAATCCTGCGAGGGGAAATTCAGTTTTACACTCAGTTTAATGAACATGAACACACACATGCACAAACAGGATCCTATGAACATGCATTAATAGAGGGGTCTCAGAGTGAGGGGGCTGCCCACAGCGAGCACTCCAGAGCAGTTTTTGGGGTTCGGTGCCTTGCTCAAGGGCACCTCGGCAGTGGACTGGCACAAGACCAATTTCCGGAATTGTTTCCGTGCTGGGACTTAAACCGGCGATCCTCCAATTCCCAACCCAAGTCCCTACAGACTGAGCTACTGCCGCCCACCCTCTGTCCCTGCTGTTTGGATGGCTTTACACAAAACAGCAACATTAGTGAACCAAAACTAAAAATTGGGGTTCTTCCAACCATAATACAGAGCTGAAAGACAACTCAAAGTTCTTTCTTTTCCACTTAGCTCAAAGGTGCAGATGATAACTGCAGAGTCAGATGACAACTTATTGTAAGGTTATATCTATGGCTGTTGGTTTGACATCAACATGCTTCAGTTCATATCAATGCAAATTCATCACAAAACAAATCTTACTCATGGGCTCAGGTACACTCATGCCATGCTGTGTCGTGTTATGCTTTGTCAATAATCTCCTGCCAGCTAACTGGATTCCCCTGACCCTTAGGCTTGTTCCCACTTCAACATTGCACACCAAAACAACACACAAACACACATGCAGACGTATCACGCATACAAACTTACTGCGAATCAGTAACATGCTCTCCATCATTTTGACTTTAGTGGGGTTTTTTTGTGCCGCAGTTTCTGCAGTTCTCCAAAAAGTCTTGAAATCTCTTCATTTTGTTTTGTTTAATGCAAGTACAAGGTCACTAAAAAGTGTCATTTAATTTGGCGTGGCCAAATGGAATGATTGTTTTTGTGAAGCCTTGGTATTTTATTTGCTTCGCTTTGATTTCACTACTCAATTTCCATGCAATTGTTTTTTTTTATGGTTTATGTTAAATAATTCAGACTTCATTTATAGGTGGCTGCCTTGAGCAATTTAACCCAGGAGAAACTGATTATAATTTTAAGGGCTTAAAGCAAAAAATAAGAGCCTTGTCTTTCATTTAGCCATATTCTAAACCACTTTTTGTTTTGATGGTTTTAAAGAGGTATTTAAAAAAAGCCCAAAACTGTACATCACAGTATTCCTCAGTCAGATACAGATGCTGTGTGCATGGTGAGCTCAGGTTGTCAATCTCTGAAATGAAGTGAGCCGCACGTTTCAGTGTATAGGCTGCATATATGATTATACAGTGTGTTCACCTGACTGCCCAAAACTGTTTCTTACCTTCCCTGCCCCTCCACCTCCACTTCTTCGTCCAGCACCCAAAATCTCAAAATCTCTCTAAACCTTTCAAGCCCTTTCCTCTTTCCTCTCCTCCTCAAGGCAATTTGAGGAGGGCTTTTTAAATGATCCGCTCATTATCGGTAGTGGAGTCACTTTGGTTTTTCAGCTCCGTCTGCTTGCCTTCCTGCCCCCCTGCCCCCCCCCCCCCCCCCACACACACACACACACACACACCCTCCATACTCCTCTCTTCCTCTTTATCTCTCCCTGTTTTTGAGGGTCTTTTTTTTTTTTTGCTAACCCCACCACCAACCCTCCCTCCCACTTCTCCCTGCAGAATGGCTGTTTGGTCCGTTTGTTTGTGCTCATGAAGTGGAATGCAGCAAAGTAAGTCCCTGAGAGCATTTTTTTTTTTTTTTTTTTCAAATTTAGAAAGCCATCGAGTACGAGTTGACGTCGCAGAGTGGGTGCCGTTCCCCCCCTACCCCCACCCTCGTTTCTACCTAACACACACACAAATACACACGGTATCTACAATCCTTCCCGTGCACACACCTGATGCTGGCCTTGACAACAATAATGTTTTCCATTACAGGAGAGGGAATTGGGAAAAGTGGAGATGGTATGTGGTATTAATACAGTCAACTAGAGCTGTGTGTAAAAGGATATATCAATAGAGAGCGGGAAACGTGTTGGTTTTACCGAGTTTATCATTGAGCGTCTTTAAAAAAATAGCTTTTGTCACTTGTGGAAACATTTACTGCGCGTAAAAACACAAAATCCGCTGTGCGTCGACTCCAATCTGTTCTCTCTGAGGCTCTAAAGGCAGCTTGTAGTTATTCCCTTTTACCTGTGCAGCCCCTCTGCCTTTAATACCCATTAAACCTCTCCATCTGGATATGCAGGCGGCTAAGTTCACTGACTGACTTATTAGCTGAGTGACTGGAGCAAGCTGAGGTCAGACTGGAGGCTGGAAACACAGGATATATACGCTCACACAGTACACTGATGCTTACACATGAGCTTATAGCAATTGGCTGTTAATTAAGGGGGCTGCGCTGTTGTCGAAAGCACTCAACTTATCGCTGATTAGGTCAGGCTGGGTGGAAGCAAGAGATACAGAGAGAGAAAGAAGGAATCAGACTGAGAGAGACGTATAGAACGGCTGAAGAGGTTTGTGTATGTTGAGAGTCCTTCCTGTAAATGTTGACAGTCTCTCATGGCAGTGTTTACCCTGCTTTTTAATGGCAGAGGGCCCACATTAGCCGCTGCAGGAGCCGCGCTGAATTAACACCTGCCTCTCTGCAAGCAGCCCCTTTCTTTGCTATTGTCTGCCTGTGATTCTGTCAGTCAGATAATCAGCAAGGCCATCAATCAGCCTGTGAAACAGCCAGTTTGTCAGGGAGCCAATACATCCTGACGTAGAGCGCAAATTAGTAAATAACAAAAAACAAGCCGCTAGGGTTGCAAGCTCAAACAGTGTCTTCTTGTATTTCTGCATAAATATTTAATAAAACAACCAAACTTTGCTCAATGATATATAACAAATGTTCAGAACAAGAAATTTGTTTTTGTTTTTTTACAATCACTTCAAAACATACTTCATGTATAAACTGCCCAGATAATTCTTCAAAGATCACCTTCAGTTGTGTTTTCAGGCAAGCAGTCTATCAATACACTCTGAAATGTGCCTAAAGTTTGCCATGAATTTCGATGGAAGCCCGTATGTTAATTGATGTTTTTACATAATGTAAATTTAGCCTGACAGTGGGTGCCATGCTGTGCCCTCATAAACCTCCTGGAATCCATTACAGCCCACACCTTTCTTTGGCCCTCACCTGACTCGTGTTTAAGCTGCCTTTAACTCCTTCTCTCAAGCAAATAACAGAGTCTAGCCAACTTGACCCGGCCTTACATCTACATTGTGTCAGCTTAGTCTGTCTCGGCTGGTCCATCTTAGAGGCAGTATAATTGTTATTCCTTTGCATTTCCAGAGTCATAACTCCTAAACTATCTAGCTCTGTTAGTCTCTAAATGCTAATTATTTTAGTCAGTGACATCTCAAAACATTTAAGTTCAGGTTTAGTCTATAAAATGTCATCGCACTTTAGTCATAACTTCTAGTTCAAATGTTTTCTGTCTTCTCAAACAATTAATTTAAACCCGAATACAGGTTTCAGAAATGGGTAAAAAGGCAATGTTGTGTGAACTAAACTTTTTGATCAAAATGTATCATCATTTCTTTTTTTGTCAATTTAATTAACACTTATTTGCAGGGCTTTTTGGATCAATTGTTTTTAATCTAATACCTATAAATACCTCTTCTCTTATGTATAATACCCACAGCATCCTTTTCCACACTTTTAAAGTGAATAATTATAGAAGAATTTTGGAATTTTGGAAGGGGGTGGGGAGTAGCTTCAGTCCTAAATGGATGGTTCTTTGTTAGGGAGTAAGTGTGGAGAGATCAGTGAGAAAAGTTGAAAGCTGTCCTTTGTGACACCCTTTTTTTTTGTTATCTTTCCCGTGGATTGTTATTGAATCATTGTGTGTTTCGGATTATTTTCCTGAACAGTGTATATAGTTAACCACACATTCTATCAAAAACCTGAGCAATTTATTTTCTTACATTGCTCTTACAGAGATCTGTGTTGGCTTATATCTACATTTTTGGGGAAATGGAGTAACTGTGCAGGTGTGTCTTTTCATTGGTGCCCTGTAGTTACCTTATGGGTGTACATCTACCCTCCTTTTTAAGAATGTAAAACATTTTTTGTTGTCCCTAAACTTTTTTTAAGTTTAATGCTGCAACTTACGTGACTTATGTTATCAGTATGATATCAGCATGTCTGATAGTCATACTGCACATCTTGTTAAACCTTAGATATGGATGTTTTACTGTCCCGTGCCTCCATCTGTCTGCCCGCCTCCTCGCCTTGTTCTGTTTCTATCGTTCTATCTATTTTTCTCCTCTCTTTTGCCCCCCTCTTCTCTTTGGCCTATGTGTCTGTGGTCGCCAGGGCAACAGCTCAGACCTGCCGACCCATGTTACATGGGCCAGGGGGCCATTAGGGGCCAGTCAACAAGCCTCTCTTCCTGCCACAAGTAGTACTGGCGGGATGGAGAGGGCCCTCGTCTCTGCTTTGAAGGTCAACAAGGCCGCAGCCCAGCACTCTGCCAGTGACTCTTTGGCCCCCTAGACTGGAACAGCAAAATACAGCTATAAAACCAAGGTCCATTTTATTCATACACACATACAACCATTGTTACAAGTCTAGCATTTGAGACCATTTCCTATATATGACTCTGAATTACTGCTTGACTTTTGCCCCATGCTAACATGGAATCAGGGAGATATTTAAAAATGTACTTTTCTTGTTGTTTGACAAGTTTACCGTTGAGGGCTTAGTTTTCGAATCAATCTACAACTTTGTATTCATATAGGGCTAAATTATATAAAAAGATATCTGCTGACTCTTTTCATAAAGAGCATGTATAGACCTTAAAGTGACCCAACATTTATTTGTTGATCTTTATGATGAAATATATGAGAAAGCAAACCTCAGTAATACTGCCATAATCCAACAAATAGCAAGCACCTGGCAAACGTGACAGAAAACACTTCCCTTTAAAAAGGCAGCAGAAAATGACTCCCTGTTGAACAGACATCTGCCATGACCTGTTGGGACCCAAAGAGTGAACATTAGTTGTAAGCTATGCAGAAGTATTGATTGAACAGACTCATTAAAGACCTCAAAAAAGGGAAGATCATTTTACAGAGATGAAGATTATTGGTTTGACTTTTCACTGAAGATTATGTTGCAAACCTTTCAGGGTTGGACAACACATAAAATAAATGTATTTCCTGTATTGTAACTTATCACAGAGTATTTTTTATCTTAACTTGCACAAAATGTAATTAATCAAGCCTGAATTCAGATTAAATCAAAATTGTAAAAATTCCAGCATATAAACTCAACAGAGAGCAGCATTTTCCTCCCAGTCTTTTTCTATGGTGGCTCTCAGGGTGGCATGCACCTGTTCCAAACTATTTTCCTGCTTTTCTGTTTGGGGGAGGTAAATACTGCAGCAGCCACTTGTCTGCCTCCTTAGGGAGAAATGTACATAGATTATGTTCACGCTAATCCTTCTACGACAAAAAGGCATTTTTGCTTCAATACAGCACTTGGGTAAGGGTTCCAACAGATACACTCATCCTTACAAACACACACACACACACACACACAACTCCTGTCCATATGTGCACAAGGACGTCGGTGCAATTAACCTTTAGCTGATTCAGTCCGAGTACTCTGTTTGATTGAATGGAGCTGAAGTGTTCCCTAAGCCATAACCACAACCTGAGTGACTGAATGAGTGATTGAGAGAGCGAGAGAGAGAGAGAGGGCGAGAGAGTGAAGCATTTCTTAAATTCTGCTTGTTGAGCTCTAAATAATAAGAGTAGGTAGGTAGTGACCTATTTCCTACTTTTCTAATGAATTCCCATGTTTCTATGCTTTTTCATCATCGTGTGTGTGTCTGCCTGTGTGTGTGTGTGTGTGTGTGTGTGTGTGTGTGTGTGTGTGTGTTTTTTTGTTTTTTTTTTGCCCCTGACTCTCCATAAGTGCAGCCACTTCTCCCACCATTGAGTTTAGACCCTGAGCTGCAGTGCTCTGGCCAGGGTTTATCCTGCAGAAGAAGGATCCTCGTCTCCAGCTTGAGTCTAGCCTTTGGCCCTGGCAGACTGTCATCTGTCAAGACTCTACTAGCCTTGAGTTCTCTTTTTTGTCATTTGTTCCAATGGATTAAGCTAAGTATGTGCTGAAAATATTGGAAGCCCCCAAAATATTGGCATGATTCAATAGAGCTATAGCTCTTTGTAGCCCTGCTTGAGTATTTGCATTAGTTGTAGTTCTTGTTTTTTTTTTACTCTACTTTCTTGTTGCGTTTTTGGGATTACTTTTGCTGCCTGAATACTATTCTGGATTTCTGCCATGCATGATAGTGAGCTGTTTATCTGTAGTGCTGTCTGTGTTTTATACAAGTGCCCAGCTGTAGAGGCAAAAGCTGAGCACTTTACTTGTTGCAGTTTCTGGCCTGATTCCCCTGCAGCTTTTCCGTGCCAGCGATAGGAAACACAAGTGCCAACTCTATCCCACTTATGTCATCAGACAAAAATGCACATTTGGCCCATTGAAGTAGTACTGGGTTATCAATTAAGTGTAACTATGGGCTATTGATGTAATAATAAAATACCTTTCCACTTCTAATAGTTGTTTATCGACTATGGTCTGAAAACAAAGGGTTGGCATCAGCCGGCTATTCTTTTTGTCTTTATGTCTATCTGAATGATTCCTTTTGTTTTTTGTTTTTTCTGACTCCTTCTTTGGAAGATAAACTGTCAAAATAGTACAAATAAGCTGTCATAAATATAATAAAGAGACAAGGTCAGCTTGAATTAAGATTTGCGTTCAGTTTTAAAATCTATAATGTTTATACACTGTTTAATATTAAATAAAAATAATTATATAAAACAGATATAAATACAATTAAATGGTTGATCCCTTAGGATAGTTGCTGAATAGCTTTCAGGTCAAATTGAGTGGTTATTGTTTAAGATGTTTATTTATGCCCCAACTCAGCATTCACAAATAGACACAGGATAATAACAAAATGTTCTGAGTTTGTACCACTAACTAGCTGTTTGGATACAGAAGCATACTGGTAAGCAAACTGTCACGGGGTCGCCCTGGTAGTTCACCTGGTAGTGTGCACTCAAATAATAGAGATGGCCACGACCCTGCTTGTCATCCCCTGTCTCTTATCTGCGTTTCAGATTAAGTAAGAAACAAACAAACAAACAAACAAGGAAAAATAAAAGTAGAAAACTTCATGTTAGTGAATACTATCTCCCTTCAGTGCCATTGATGTAGCATGTTTGGATCATTTTAGAGAACATATTTGGACATTACTAAGAAAGTGAATTGATCATTAGGTTTAATTTCTTGTTAATGATTCTTAGTAGCTATGCCATTGCGTTTAGCCTTCTTTTGTTCATGATATCAGTATGTTGTATTTAACTCAATGTGTCTGTCATTGTTAAGTTTCCCTGTCTTTCACATATGAGCCCTATTTCTTTCATTTGACTGTTTGTTTGAGGGTAAATTAGCACATTTGCCTCAGTAAATTAGCATATACTTACATCCAATTAAATTTGCATTTATCTAAATATGTGTGTGTGTGTGTGTGTGTGTGTGTGTGTGTGTGAATGAGAGTGTGTCTCTGCATGCGCATGACTATCTGCTACTGTATGACCCTGTCTCCCCTGCAGCGTGCTCATGCTATACATGCGATGCTAGCTCAGAGTCATGCAGTGTGCTGTTGTGAGCTGCTAACTCACACAGCTCTATTAATTAGCTGTTTGATGCTGTTAATTGGGCTCCCACTGCTGCACTAATTGATAACGCCATTGCCACTGACAACACGGAACACAAACACAGAGAAGTCTCTCGCTGACAACCAATTCAGGCACCAGAGAGCGAGAGCGGGGCATGTGAAAAGCGAGAGGAAGTAGAGGATAAGAGTAAGACTTTGAGGTGAGGGAGACAAAGAGAGATGAGATGGGCGGAGATAAAGAAAGGGCAAGATGTCAGAGTTTTTTTCCATGTTTTACAATGAAATTTCCAAAAGCTATTCTCCATATTGATTACTGTTTTGGTATTCACACCTTGTTGCTAACTCGCACAAACAACAGTCTGGGTTTAGGTTTCCATTGGATGAAAATGTAAATGCAATCTCATGTGTCAACACCTGGTAATAGCAATATCATCTTTCTATTGCTGGGTGATCTGCATAGCGCCACACCCCTCACCCCTCTAATGGCACTGTTCAGCTATTCATTGAAATGTCTGTTATCATATACAGCATGTGTTTTTACCTGTCACTGTCTCACAGCCGGAGATGCCAACCCTGAGCATTACACGGCCAAACAATATTTCATGAGACGTTACATTAGGAAATTCATTTTCAGAGGGGGAATGTTTATATCGGAATTTAATCAATTAGTATTTCACACGGGTGCCACTGGAACGTGTTGTAAACTTTTGGGCACAGCTCTTTTGATTGTTCAGAAGCTTTTTGAGCTGCCATAACTTTTTTATAAGGGATAGAAATAATATTTTAATATATTCAAGCAGTTTACTAATTTTAAGTTGTGAATTGATGAAATACTACACTCTGCTGAGCCTCTATTTCAAAACAGAATATCAGTCACGATCAGAATGAAAACATTCTCAATTATACTTTTTCATACCACTCTTGTATTTAGGTACAGGGATGGCCATGTTGGTTGGTCATTCTGCCACTTTGCTCTGATTGAAATGTCTTCAGATAAAAAAGGATTTCAATGAAATTTTGCACATTCATATTCAAGTTTCCCAAAGGAATGAACCCTTATGACTTTGGTTATCTGACCTTTCGTCTAGATCCACAAGCTCAGCAAATAGTTCACATATCTAATAAAATATCTCAACATCTACAAAATGAAATGATGTAGTTTTTCCACAGAATTATGCGGTTTTCATTGAATGCATCTCTATGTCTCTGGCCACATGATTCCACATAGCGCCACCAGCAGGTGGGTTTAGGTAAAATTTGTGACACCCATCGAATGAATTGTCATTAATGTCCCTCATTGAGTGATGAAGCAAACATCACATGTGAAGGAAGGCTGTTGTTTTTGACTGGAACCACACATTAAAAGGTAGAATACACCAATTTGTACGTCACTCTGATGTACGTCGCTTTGGACAGAAGTGTCTGCTAAGTGAAATGTAGAAATGTAGAATTGTAGATTTCCACGAAGCAACTGATCATAGACAGCGACTGGCAGTATGGTACGGACACTACAGACACGCACACACGCACAGGGCTGGATGTTGGAAAAAAAAACCCGCAGAAAATTGAACCTGTTCCGAAAAAAATAATAACAAACAAAAGTTTTGGAGTCAGTGTGCAAACGTTATCGACATAACATGAGATCGTATTTCTTTTTTAACGTGAGTCAATTCGGACCAAAGAAATGGACTCAGTGTGCAATGGCCTGTAGTGTTGTACAGATATGATCTGATTTTGAATGACATCTACATCTGTTGCTGGGGCAAGAACAAAAAAAAACTGTCAATAGGATCAAAATAAAAACCCAATTTAGGTATTACACATTTCAAACCTACATGCCTCAGCTTTATGTTCTGTGTAAAATTAACATTTAATGGACTAAAAAGATAGACCAAGATGATAAGTTTGGGTAACCTACAAAACATTTTCTGACAATGTTTGCATTTTGCATTAAAAGAAGAGTATAGCTAAACATGCAGCTGACTATGGCTTACTACTAGCATTGCTACACACACACAATCATGCTGTTGTTTGTCTTTTGCATTTTCTTTTATAATAGTGGCCAACTAGAGGTGTGTGTGAGTGTATATGTACATGCATCCATGGTGAGTACAGCCTAGCTTTTAATGGGGGCAATACAATTACAGGCCATACTGGACCACTACTGACGCATACACACACGTACACACTTTCACAGAGCTCTTTGGACATCTGGGCATACACCTGTTACCTACCCACACCCACCTACACACACACACACACACACACACAAACACAGACACACATGCTCACACACACACAAAGTCTTTTCTGAGGCTTTTTCATCCACTCTCTAAAGAAAAGAGAAAAGTACTCTCACTCTTAAGCTGGTATGTGGCCTTCCTACTCCCTTGCTATTATATGTCTTTCCATTAGAGGCAATTACTGCTCACACTACAGAGTCAGCTCTAACATTCTCACATGGTTTTATCGCTTTTGGCCAAAGAGCTGGCTTGTTGGCATCAAGTATGTATTGTATATGCAAGAAACAAGTTACATGATACTGCTGTCAATGATGGCATGTGGCTGAGAATTCCAAAAAAATGTTAAGACATATTACATTGAAATATTACATATTATATATTATATTACATTGAGATATATTATCGAAATGTCAAAGGTATTTATATTAAATGAACAAAAGTGGGAAACCAGGAAAATGAATCAGACATGTGAAACAGTTTTTTGTAGCCTATTTAGTGTAAAAATCACCCAGTACAGCTTCACCTACACCGATCACCATGCTACTGTGAAGAAGGAAAATATAGAAAATATTATTTCCCCCCCCAAAAAAAATAAAATTTGAAGTGTAAAATCATATCCAAACCCTTGATTCCAACATTTGCTGCCCTCTCTTTAAATCAACTTCTCTCTCAACTCCCACTGCTCTTGAGAGGCTCATAAACCAGCCTTGACCTGACAAAATGGCGTCCAAAAACATGAAAGACAACTTCCTGTATTTGGCCCCTGTGGCCAATAGTAGTCTGCTCCCATACATCAAACAGAGCTCAATAGGAAATGTCCCTGCGGAGACAATAACAAGGTTTGTTGCTTTGATTTAGCCGGAGACCGCCACTGTACAAACATTGCACGCAATGCTGTGTACCCGGGCTAAAAGGTACCCGAAACCGGACGGAGGCTTTTATTATGTTCAGTGTCAGACTTCAGACATTGACTGAACTTCCTGACAGCAAAACGAATATGTTTCCCCTGTCACCAGGACACTGTTTATGCACATGTTTTGTATTGTGTAGACCCTCTTTTTGAACCTTGCTGATTGCTTCAATATTTTCAGCTCTGCAACAGGTCATTTCTACTCTTGAAGTTACATGAACTCTGTGTAGGTTTTTAAATCCTTTTATTTTACAAAACAGCCATGATGACTTGTATGGGATTTAAGAGCAGCTTTTCTTCTAATTACTACCTCAAGGACCTTCAGCTTGTGTTGTGAAATTAGATCTTCTTCTTGTTGAACTATTACATGGAACATTATTTAGATGTAAATAGTTCCAAAACAAGTAACTCAATGTTGTTATTGTTATAATGTTTATTTCGATTTTTATTTTGATGCGCACAGGTGATAAGATAAGATAAGATAACCCTTTATTGTACGTTTGCACGGAAATCTGTCTTGCATTACAAACTCAGAAATCATCGCATCCCAATCAAATCAAATCACACGCACAAGACAGAATATCCATGGTTGGCACATAACATCAAACCTAATGAATTCCTTTTTAAATAGGAAAACCCATACCCTGCAACGGTTTTAAACTGACTCACTCATTCTAAAGCACATTCTAAGCTGTGTGTTTCTTCCTAAAATACAGAAATCAGGAGCAAAGCCGAGTCTTCCACAGGGAACCGATTTGCATATCTGCCATGCCTCCCGACAGGCAGAAAAGTGCTATCCTGACAGGCCTAATGAACTAGCCATTTAAGTGGTCAAATTATACACTCATCCCTTTTTATTCTCTGATATCCTGTCTTTGTACAGGTGACGGAAGGCAACTTTCCCCATTCACACCCCTTTAGAGAAACCAACCTCGCCTAATCCCTTCTCCCCTCTCCTTCTCTTTCTCCATCTCCCCCTCTCTCTCCATCTCTCCACCATTTATTCCATGACATTGGTGCAAAGTGCAAGAATTCAGAGAATAGGGGAGAGAGAGAGAGAGAGGCAGAAGGGAAAAGGCAGTGCTCTGAGGCCTTTTGTGGAGAGAAATCATGTTGAAAAATAGAGCCAGGGCAGGAGAGAGAGAAAGAGAGAGAGTGAGAGCGAAAGAGAGAGAGAGGCTGTCACAGACCTCAATGGCAGCATTATGTAAATGGCTGACATCCCCTGATGTAAAGCTGAATAGAGAGACATTAATGTCTTGTGTATATTTAAAAAGCCTGGGCCCAACTCCTCAGGATTGCGAGCGGCAGATCCCGTAATCATGTTGACGAAGTAATGGCAGAGAATTAGTTGTCCATTAAAAGTGTATTATGCACCACGCTGGCACATGAAATTACTCTCAAATAGTGGAACGGCTGAGGGGGAGTGACGAGGGAGAGCGAGAGAGAGACGGAGGAAAGTGGGAGGAGGAGGACATTGATGGATAGTGTATGCGTGTGTGCGTGCGTGTTCAGAGATTGTGTGTGTGTGCCTGTGTGTATGAATTCCCCTGCTCTGACTGGGAGGGAGGAAGGTGATTGACATCTTTAGACTTTGAGAAATCAAAGCACAGTGAGCGTGTGTGGATGGGTGCACAGCAGGACCTGAAAGATTCTAATGAGGTTATAGAGGGCTGGTTGTCACACACACATGCTCTCACACACACACACACATTTACATATGCACACGCACACAATGGGCTTCACACACAAGTAAAGATGTGTGACAAGTTAAAAGTAGGAGAGAAAGGCAAGCAATGGCATAATACGATGGAAGAGAGGGGTTAAGATGTCTTCTGATTTGTGAATAGATGAAGGCTTATCTTTACCCCCTTGGCTTTTGTCACTGTCTTGCACCACATGAACCACAAATGAACTCAATGTTGCTCTTGATTGGAGTTGTTACGATACCAGTTTCAGTAAAGATATTGGCATTGATACTAGGGTTAGGCCATGGTTTTCCAATATTTGAATACAAAAGCAACAACATATTTTTTTTAACTCTTCCACCTTAATATAGTATTTTCAAAGACGATCTAATAGTACAATAACTTTCAACAGGGGGAGTGGCTTCTATCCCATGACCTCAGATCGCCATGATCGCCTCCTTACAGCACTATTTAAGTTTGGCAGCAGGCCGCGGTTCTCTCTTTTGTAGTTTGTAGGGCTTTACTCTAGCCAGTAAGCCCGTCTAGAAAGTGTTTGATACAATGGCTGACCGATGCCTGAGGCTAAGAGATGGAAGAGGACGGTGACGGATTAAGCTAATGAAATAAAAAAAAAGAGAGAGTGATCGAAGACGAAGCAGAGTAAACATCACTGCAGGTATTATTCATAACAGATTGTGGCGTAAAATTAGGCGCTATCCTTATCCGTGTCACCGTTGTCTCATGTTAAGCAGCTTAGTCATCTTTCCCAGGTTGTCTCAGGCTTGCATACATATAAATAAATAAATCCATATTCCACCAAAGGTTGTCTCAACAACGGACTGTAGACGGTAGCAGAGTCTGGTAATATTACTGCATCTTGTCAGTTGTCATGGGTTCTCTTTGGTTTCTAACAACCCAACCCCTCAGCTTGTCAACAAGTGCACGTTGTCCGTGATGGGGAGCCATAACAGCACTGTAACAGTGCAGTTGCACTCAGAAACCTTTGGTGGGCGCCAAAGCAAACCAATCTGAATTCCTACATTATGTTGCTTTAATTTATAAGTAATTATGTTTTCATGCAACTTTGATCTCATTGCAAAAAATCAGTATTGGTATTGTATTGGCCTTCAGTCAAGCCTTAAACATGATGTTATGGTGTAAGTATGACAGTTAATGCAAGATCCGATGCCATAACCAATAAGCCCCCTAAAAATCACTGGCTTCAGGTAAAGTGTAAAAAAGACAAATTCAACCCATTTTTTATGTTCATCAAAGAGTATTGACCGGGGTTAGACAAGCAGTTGTATGCAGATCCCACTAGTATCAGAGGGGCACTCACAACAGGCAAATACTAGCATTCAGAACACCTACACATCTGATATGAAGGAAAAACACATGCAATGCCAAAAAGTGGCCCGAGGCAGAGCTAAACAGAAGAATCTTACTGTACATGCCCAGGTAGTGTCAGTTATCTCCCCACAGTCATCTTCAGAGTCTGCTGTCATGTTTGTCAGTTTGCAGCATCACTTTTTGAAGCCTCATGTGTGGTATTTGTGTGTAAAGCTCTCAAGGTTACTGATGCTTCTTGAAAACCGCCTCAAAACCAAATTCCCCTATGTTCCTCTTGTCAAATAACACGAATATCACTTTTCTGTTCACTCTTTCCCCCACAACCACATTCACAGAGCACATGTCAAAGGCACCGGGGTTTGAGGTTTTTAGATGCCAGCCAAATACAGTGAAGTTAAAATAAACATCTAAGTGATGGTTTGCCGTCCCGCCTCCCTCCCTCTCTCTCTTTTTCCTCCCTCTTATCCTTCTTTCTTTCGTTTCTCCATTCTTGTCTGGCGTCTGAGGCGATAGAAATGTAATTCAGATGTCAAAACGGCCCATCTCCCTCTCTCTCCCTCTCGCCCTCTCCCCCATTTCTCTGTCTTTTCTCTGTCCTTTTCTCGTCCGTCGTTCTCATTGTTCTCGTGGCTGCTCCTTTATCGAGCGAGACATCGCCGAGAGGGGGGAAGAAAAGAAAAAGATGACATGCTTTCTCAGCCCGTTGCAGCGCGTCCCCGGCTAGAGTGGCTTGTCATTTGAGCGATAGAGGAGTGACAGCTTCCACTGTAGAGGGAACACCCCTGCACCATAATGGGACTGACTGGGCTGCCACAGACCTGTCTGTCTGCCTGTCAGTCAAAGCTGTCCATCAGCTCACTGTGACATGAACCTGTCTGTGTGTCTGCACTGTACAGCCTTTTGTCTGTCTCGCTCTCAGCCTATAAGAACTCTAAGAGCAATATATTCAGTTTGTGGATCTGTCTTAATATTTACTTGACCATAAATAAGTCTGTCTGTATTTTCTGGTCATTGCACTGTATCTGCAGTAGATCTATATCTGCCTTCCAGTTTTCTTTGCAGCTCTTCCTCAGTGAACCTGCATTTACCAAGTATCTCTTCATCACGTCACACATTCCCTTCTCTTTTCAATATATATCCGTCCATCTAGCAGCCAAATCAACGGTCAAATTACCCCTCTGACAGCTAGTTGATTGCTGTGACATTTCAGTATATATCTCCATTCCCACTGCACCCTACTGCACAACAATAAGATGCGCATACCCTCCTACTGCTTTAAAGGATAATGCACTTTCCACATGCATTTAAAGGGAATTGCAGGATTTGCTTTAATCATCTTGGATTACAGATTGTATGAAATATAGCTGTAACTCCCAGCAAGTATGCTAGATTTATTTGCAACAATTAAATGCTGCTTATGCCCTGACTGGTAGCAAACATTGCCATCTCTTGGGAAAATTTTTAACATTTATTATGAGAATGGTTACAGTGCAAAATGGGATCAGTGAAATGTTTGCATATTACAAAGATAATGAGCTGAATTTGTGAGGTAGATATCCTGCCAGGCCACCAGAACATTTAAGCTGAAATGAGGTTAATTGGGGCATCCAAAGAAAAGAACAACAGAAAAAAACTCAATGTTTTGTTGTTGGTTTAAACATGTATGCGACTGACTCTTTAACGTTATTATTTTATTAGACAAGAATAACCTGCCTTTGTATGAAAAAGGAGGTGATTCATAAAAATAATTGAAATATTTTTGTCAAAACATTCAAATGTGAGAGCGAGTGTAAAGGGACTCGATTCAATATATCAGCATAATGCAATGTTTTCTCATGACAGGTACTCCATTGCTTTGCATTTGACAATAAGTCTCTGTTATCTGATGGTTTCTCGCTGTGTTAAGGTATGTTTTGTAAGTATTATTCTGCCATTCCCACTATTCAATGTACAACGCTTGGTTTAAAAAAAAAGTTCAGTCATATGTTCTTTAGTTTCAAGGTTAAAAAGCATTTCCCCCAGAGTTCGCTTTCAGTCATGACACCTGAGTTTGCTTCCAATCATATTACTCCTCTCCTCTCCTCTCCTCTTCTCTCCTCTCCTCTCCTCTCGGCCAGTCTGGCACCAACAATAGCCATCAGAGCCCCTCAGAGGGAGGCCGTTGGGGCACAAAAGCACAACGGAAATGAGGGATAACTTCTGGGAAGTCTGGCCTCTCCTACTCATTACCTCCCTCTGGCCCTTGTTCATCTCCTCCTGCCTCCCCCCATTCTTGCTCTCTCTCTGGGGCAGGTTGGCCTCTCCCATCCCTCAACTATACCTCTCCTGTCCCACTTGTGAACCCTTCCTGGCCCACTTCCCCCCCTTCTCCCTTTGTCTTTCACTCCATTCCTTGTCATTTGGTCTCTGTCTTATTCCATTCTCCCATCTCTCTCCATGTGGACCAATTTGTGGGGAGGTTTTGCCTCTTTCACATACACACACACCGCACAAATACACACAAAGTCAGACCTTGTGGTTTCTCGGGCACAGGCCAAGGAGCAGGGGGCCTTTGTGACACAGTTTATAGAAGTTGTAGTTAAGAAAGGACCTCTTCTGTGTGTGTGTGTGTGTGCATGGGTGTGAGTAAGGGAGTCAGGAAAAGGAACAGAACTTTCTCTTTTGTGTTGTTTTGTGTCGCTCAGAGGAAGAACACAACACAAAAGGGGAGAACCCAAAAAAGGATTTTTCTGCCTGTCCCTCCTTCCGTCCTGTCCCCCCAGCCCCACACTTTTTCACTCACTTATAGGAACCTGTTGAATGGGCATATACAGCCTGACAGACATACCAAAGTGTGGAGCTGTTTGTCCAACATAGAAGGAGATAGAGAGATGGAGTCAAGACCACCTGAGTGTGTCACCCTCGCTCCGTCTCCCCTCTCTTCCTCTTCCTCTTCTTTGGCACAGGGTCACCATTCAGCCTAAACCACTCACAAAGATGTGCAGTGTGTATTTAAGAAATAGAAGTCAGTGTCTTAACTGCCTGGCTGTAGTTACAGTGTGTGTGTGTGTGTGTGTGTGTGTGTGTGTGTGTGTGTGTGTGTGTGTGTGTGTGTGTGTGTGTGTGTGTGTGTGTGTGTGTGTGTGTGTGTGTGTGTGTGTGTGTGTGTTGGGTGGGGGGTCAGGATGAGTCAGGATGCAGACCACACATAATCAAAAATGGTGACAGTAAGACAGAGCTTACAATGCTTAATTTATCCCATATAAACGCCTGCTGAATGTAAAAACAAGACTTTAATGGACCTGAGGAATTGGAAAAGAAAAGTGGGACTATACAGAACAAGGTAAAAGACTCACAGATTCAAACATTACAAGTACATTTTGGAGAGTTATTGGATTGTTTCAAGATAAAATTGTAATGCTACATTCTTGCAGGTATACATTTAGTGAAAGTGTTTGTTGAACTGCAATTCATTGTATATTTAGATACATTTGATTGTGCTTTAACCCAATTTGCAACTACATGAATCATGGGAAATCCCTCTTCTGTTCCCATAAAGTATTCTCTTTGACAGGTTAAAGAGGGAGTTCCTTTTTTATATGAACTGTCTCAGTTTATATCTTTTATTTACAGACATACGTGTATATGTATTGAATTATATTTTTGGGACATGATTTCATTGTTGTAAGCGTATTAAAGTAATTTATACTATATAAATATATATATATATATATAATATATATGCTTTATGGGAAATGTAATGCCATCCAGGTTAAACTTTAAATCTATAGTTCTATCAATTGATGTTTGCCTGGAAAAAATCACCAAATCTCAAAACTATCAAACAAAATCCATCAATGAAACTATCACTGATATTATCATTTATTTCCTGTAAAATTCACAAATTCCTCAAACAACTACAACATGATTACATTTTATATTACTATCTTAAGACACTCAAAGTGTTTGTTAAAGGTCAGGGAACCATAATGTCTCAGTTTAATAGGGAAAACCCCGGCCTCTGGTGTCACAGTCATGCACTCTGTAAAAAAAAAATAAAAAAAATAGAGCACTTCCCTCACTTGAAAAAACAGGGCCTGTGAACACAATCCAAGCAGGGATTATGTGTTTTACCATACCATAATTGGAAAAACAAATTAGCTGGATGTAAACAATGCGGATATAGGAGACAGGGTTGTAAGTTATATTGTAACAGGAACCTGATGAAGCATGCAGCAAAACACTTTGTTTGCACAGTCACACTTGTGATATCATAATTCAGAAATAATGAAGAAGAAAAACTTTAGCTCTATAAGAAATGAGGCAGACTTTTTCTGGTTTTGCTTCTTGGTTTCTACTCAGCAATGAAGCACAAATGCTGAGTTCACAATAATTCAGTTTAACGCAATTTTGGCTCAACAATATTAACAATAAGAAAATAAATCTCACATGTAAACTGACCAAAATCTGCCTCTTTTACCTTGCAGCTTACTTCATCATTACTCTCCCCTTTCTATCACTTGTTTCCATTCTTTGTGTCTTGTTTTCATTCTCTCTTTCCCAGAATAACATTGAGTTTGGCCACACGGTGTGTTTGGTGAACACAAGAGAGAGAGAGAGAGCGAGAGAGAGAGAGAGAGAGGGAGAGAGAGGCCTGCATCCCATTAATCTGCCACATATGGTGGATCTGCAAATGACAGCTCCTTAATGGTAAACATTGACGGATAGCGTTTGCTTGTTTCTATTGGCGAACTGGATGGGTACACTTGTGATAAGTGCTCCATTGCGTAGGAGAGAGATGGTGTAAATGGGGCAGGAGAATACCACTAATAAAGCCCCTTCCACCCCCACCTCTGCTCCTCAAGCTAGACCTTTTGTCCCACCTGCTATTCTCTGGCTGCAAAATTAGGCTGCACCCCCTCCTCTTTCTCAGCCCTCCTTTCTTTATCCACCTCTTCTCCTTTTGGGTGAACGGCCATGTGAAGAGGTTCATTACCGCTGGAGCTGGCCCTACTCAGGTATGGCTGGGGTCTTTTCCCACTATAGGGCCCAGAGCTCTCTGTGTCTGGCCCCACTGGCTCCCTGGAAAAGGGAAACATGGCACACAAAGATCCTGTTAGCACTTCCTATGAAATCAGCATTTTTCAGTGGAGGTACAACGCTCCAATTACCTAACACTCAGAGGATGCTATACCCCCCACAACACAGCCCAGTCTTAGTCCTCACCATCGTAGTATTCTTAAAGGAAGGGCCTGAGCTAGGTGGCTAATTAGCACTGAAGACACTCTCCTCCCCCTTTTCTTCCACTCATCCTTACGCTTTTCAGCTCCTCCCCTTCTCGCGTCCATTTTATTTACTATTCTTTTCTCAGAGAAGGTGCCCCTCGGGCTTCCTCTTACACAAACTGTACTATACAAGAAGCTTAGCCACAATCACCTAGGGCCTCTATCCTGCCGAGACCCCCAAGAAGAGCTCTTCATAACTGGGGATGCTACTTGGAGATCACGAGCCCTGGATCTGTGGATGAATGGTTGTCCTCTTTCCTGATGCTGTTACAGCCTTGTAAAAGAGCTCCAAAGGGTCCATGAAGACTTTGTTAACAGAAGGCCAGATGAGGTAGCCATTCCTTAACAATCATCATATGACACCCACTGCACAAGACTCCATCAAGAAGCAAAAAAAAAACCTTTTTGTAAAATAGATCATTCAGAAGGTGTGGTTGTGTTTATGCCTCATAATTCGGCATAATCTATCACCCAAACCCCAAATAACCAATTATAATCCACCATTATTTAAAGTGGTATTAAAACTTTTCATTTTACAATTTAAGAATCCTGAATTTTGCTTTGCTTTAATCCCATTAATTAGCAAACACGGCTAACTGAGATTTAATTTTGTTGTTGAAGTTTGTAGCCAAACATGCCCTGAAGGCCAATACAGTAGGAACCTGGGTGGTCCTAAAGATCAGCACGAGAGTTAAGAGAAGTGAAAACAGAGCATAAGTGAATCAGGAAGAGGGGATAAGAGCGTCTCTTCAATACAATAAGACAGGTGTGGGGAGGAAGGAAACAAGGGGGAGGAGGGGACAGAGGACAGATGCATTCACTGACCACAGACTTGGATTTATATTTCACATCCCTGCTCTGGGAACTAACTGCTTTCATGTTATTTGAAATATTTTCTCTGAGGAAGAACTGGTTTTCATTGCAAAATGTCCTTTTGGAAATTGTGATTCAGAGAAAAAAAGATAATGTGATCAGCTTTGCCTTGATTATGTAAGTATGTGTTAAATATTAACAAAAGATGTCAGTAAAGTAGTTGTATTGACTGTAAAAGCAATGACCTGTTTTATTAATATTGATTTATAGAACTAGCTGTATTCCATATTAAACTTTTGTTATTTTCACGAGATTTAATTTTCTTTAAAATGTAACAATGCATGACTTGTTTCCATTTTTCCCTAATAAAGTAAAAAATAAATAAATAAATAAATAAAAACTTACTTTATTTAAACAGGGTTTCATGATCTTATAAAATATATTTTTTTAATTAAATGTTCTCCCCACAGAAGTACATAAGGGATTGCCGGAAGAGCCAACCTAACTTTTTTTAGACAACTGCAAACAAGAATAACTGACATATTGGGCTACTTTTAGAACATTGGTATTAATATTTGCAAAAAAATATTTAAAGGAAGTGAATTAAAATAACCTAGTCATTGAAGATTAACAAATACAAAGGAAGAAATTGGGACTCACCTAAGAGTTTAGAATCTTTGAATCATGCATTGTATGAAACGTCTGAATCTTTGGTCTCATGTTGTCGGTCTGAACTCTTCTCACAGACAATCTCTAATCATACACAAACAGTTTCTGACCTTTCCTCTAATCTCTCAATCATTTCAGCTAGCCTATCAATCACCATGAGCCTGATCTATAACCAGATTACTCAGAACTACCCTATATGCAACCACACATTCACAGACAAACATACACACACACACACACCACCACTGAACCATATTATGACAGTAACAGTATCACTAATGGTATTGGAGGAGGTTTATCTCATCTCGCTTCCTATCATATCACTAGATAGGATTAATGGCTCCTGAGCGTGACGCTTGAATTAAACTTCACTCTCTTCGTGTTGCTGAGGAGATGAACACATCTGGGTGTTGACCTTAGAACCAGCAACATCTCTGCCCATCTGCCACTCAGCTGCAGGAGGGCACAATGATACCTCACTCACCCTAACAGCATCAGCGCCATAAAGCCAAAAAAACAATCCGGTTTGCGGGTTAGCCTTTGACCTTAAACAAATTTTCACAAAGTTAAACAGCTTTCTTTGAAATAAATTCTTATGTTTGACACGGGAGCAACAGCTTTCTCCTTCTGTTTCTCCTGTTGCCACATTTAGTGGTCCTATGTGTGGATTTAGCCAATTAGGGACTGAGTAAACATTTACCACATTTCTCCACTATCACATTTAAAGATTGAACACATTGGCTGAAATGCTTCATAGTTACAGTCCTCCAATGTAAGCTCTGGAAGCCTGATGCAAGTGTAATGACACCGCCTAGACTCAGCAGAACATAAACAGACAGTGGTAAGTGAGGGAGGGGTTCAGAATCCATTGTTCTCTTTTATTTTGAAAGTGTGTTTTTTTCAGCAAGTTTGGGTATTCAAAGGAATCACAACACAGCCCTGTTACCTGAGGCCACTGCTGGGACGGTGATATCTCGTGTAAGATGTCTGCATATTTTTTCAGGAAACACAGGAACTCAATGTCATTTTCCTGAACCTCAGGTGAAAAAAAATAAATTCATTCAGCTGATGGAGTTCATCTTTTTCTACTATTTTTGTTTTTGTTGTTGAGAAAGAATATTAAAGAATACTTGTCCAACTAACTATGGCATAGAAACCCCGTCCTGTATAAAATTATATAAGATACTTTTGCATTTATTCTCACAGCAAACCTTTGAAAATATACTGCACAATTAATTATTTCTATATTTAAGAAGTTGATCAATCCCATTCAATTTTTAAGTTATTTTGTTTATTGTTCTATAATTAATGTACTTTTTAATTATACATTATTAATAGGCAATTAAATCTAAATTGATGGATGTACTTACTGCCATATGATAATATTTTTAATACTAATTCTACTTCTAAGCATCATAATTATTATTATTATAGTATTTTAATTATAATAATATTATTGTTAATAATAATAATAATAATAATAATAATAATAATAATAACAAAAATAATAATACAATTATTTTTTTTACGATTTTTTTTAGGAATTCAGAAAAGAACATTGCTTATGCAACTTATCTTAACTTAGCCTATTTCCGTTTTTGTGTGTCATCTATTTTTTTGCCTGCAGTTAAATATGAAGAAATGAATTGCAGCTCCGGAATAAAAGCGATTAAAGGAGAGAGGATTATTTTGAATGAGGTCAGTGTTGATATGAATTAAACTGCGTCTCCACTGGAGGCCTAGTCACTCAAGCAGACAGTGCCGAGGAGGCTTATACAGGGAGAGGCGTTCAAATCCGTTTCCTCATCTCTCTCTCTCTCCGTCTTGCTCTTCCTTGCACCACCTCTTCTCCATCTCTCCCTTCGTCTGAGAGCCGAGAGTCCTGAAAGACGCACCGCATCATCGTGTCATTAAATATTTAAGCAAAACACTGAAACTATATGAAAGATTAAGGGTGCATAAAAATAATTAAGGATTATCGCAATGAAAAATGCATGCTCGCTGTAACCTAGGAGTCCATGATATGAACAATACAATATTAATGGTCTGGAGTGGAGGACTGTGCAGGCAATTGTGGAGCCTCATTAAAAGGAATGTGTTTGTGTCTGGCTCGGGCAAGGCTGCGAGCTACAGATACCAGATCAGCCTGCACTGTTTACAGGTCCACAAAACAAACAGAGGTAATGAAACCGTGCTGTGAAATAAGGTGTGTGTGTGTGTGTGTGTGTGTGTGTGTGTGTGTGTGTGTGTGTGTGAGATAGCTTACTTTACCGGGGCCCTTCCTTAATAAAACACACCGATATGAAACCACACTGTACTTATAAGACATTTCCACATGACATCATAACAAGGTCATTTTCAATGCAGGGTGAACACTGCGGATATATTCAGGCCCACAAAAATTAAAAAGCACCAATACCTTTAAATCACATTACCATGAACAGACTCCATTTCTTTCACTGAATTATAAAAGCGTGAACAGCCTCATATATCTTTGATGTCTGTGGCCCATTTTTTTTTTTTTGAAAAGTATGCTCATTTCTCGCGGGACATTGATATTTTAACAGTGTTTTAATTATTGGACGAGAGAAGCTCCAGGGCCGTCGCAGTGATGAGGTTTTCCCACATCGTTGGTTTTTAACAATGTCAGCTCTTTGACACATTTTCAGCTCATTCCGCGATGAATGAAATACAAATGAAACCCATCGCCTATTGGTAGAAGGTATCAATAATTGGCGGCGCAGTGAGAAAGGCCAAGACCGGAGAATTTGGGAGATTTGACCTCTGCTGGAGAAGAGGATTATAAAGGCCAAACACAATAATGGGAAAGTCATTGTGTCAGCGGATTATGCATCTATCTTTAGGGGCCAGAACAGACCATATATAGGGCTCTATAATATGAAAGAAAATGGGAAAGTTTCAAATGTGTCAGATATCTTTAAAAAAAAAAAAATTCCTTACATAGCATATCGATTTTAAGCATTGACACAGATCCTCGTGAAAAATAACGATTACATTATAATTATTGGATTTCTTTTCCCCCTTATTTTTTGGGGGTCAATATTCGTCATTTTATATTAATCAAATAACCTACCTACTGCATTCAATGAGAAATTTCACTGTTACTATCAAAGAAACATAAACTCAGCCTTTTTACCCGGTTAATTTCACATATTAAAAAAGACAAAATTATTCTAAAGAAATTAAGAACTGAGATCGATGTTCTTACACACTGAGAAACACACAAACTCTGTCTGTTTCTCTCTCTCTCTCTCTCTCTCTCACGCACACACACACACACACACACACACACACACACACACACACACACACACACACACACACACACACACACACCTTAGTGGTGCTGTCAGTGCCTTCTCACTGAGACGCTCCCTCCATTAACGCGGGTGACCGCACACTGAGACTCCGCGCGCGCTCCCCCGCTCGAGCTTGAAGATTAGACGCAGATTCTGCCGCTATTATGAATTCAAATACATCCTCCCGTGATTGAAGGGAACCATTACAATAAGCCACGCGCTGCTGCAGATAATGGCACGAGGTGTGAGCAGCCTTCAGCGGCCGAGACAGGATATTGAACGGAGGTGAAAAGTTAACAAAATTATCAAATAGCCAGGAGCAGACGCTTCCTCAGATGTCACTGGGCGGAGAAATAAAATACAAGAGAAATAGCCTACACACAGGCTGCTAGTGCGAGAAATCCTGGGAAGCTCAATCGGACTTTCATTTTAACTGCTTAACATATGAAGCAGTTCTCAAAATAAATCAAAAATAATTATGATTCATGCAGTTTACATGGAGGTAGTATGGAATCAAGCTGGATAGGCGCAAACAGAAAAGTATTCTGCTTCAGTTTTGAAGCAAAATAGAAGGAGGTTGAAGAATGCAGAGAAGTGCAAATATTGAGCCATTTTAACAAGTCTTCTTTTTGGAATTAGTATTATTTATTCATTTATTTATTCATTATTTTCTTTACAAATGTCCTGTTAAAAACGTTAAAAGAGAGAGGAATAAAAAAGTTTGGGCTGTGTAGCTGTAGTATGTGCTAAATGCAATGTGCATGTGTGTGTTTCCGTACGCGCGTTATGTGCGCACGAGCCTCATGGAGTCGTTCTGCGGGGAGAAATGATAGTCGCATTAACCCTTCATCTCTTATTTCATGGCTGCCTCGTTAAGAAGCTTGTGGATTTAATTACCGCCGGTGGAGGCTGGGAAGGTACAAGGCCCCGTGTCGCCGTGTAATTGGAAGCATTTCTCTCTGCACCCAACTTAACATTTTCCACCCATCTCTAATTGTCGAGTACAATTCGCGCTCATTAATAAGGCAAATTATGTAATTTTCAAAACAGGACTCATGGTGTTGGATGATGTGGGGGGGGGGGGGATGTTTAGCAATAGACTGATAATTCCAGCAGCGGACGTGAAGCCACACTCGGTACAAATATAAACTACATGGCCCATGATGCTTCATCTTAGGCAAAGCTATAATTATATCCACATCAGTTTTAAAAGGCTTCTTTTGTGCATATGGCATTAGTATCGGAGGAACTGTAATTGGCCATACATTCTGCACTTCCATCTATATTTTAGCTTGTGGAGTCGTTTAAAAAAGAATTGTGTTTGAGGACTATTTGTGCAGACACTTGCTAACCTTTAGTGTGAATGACATCATAGAAACAACGTTGATATCAGCTCATTTACAGCTTGTCCTGTTTGAGAAATGAAAAGATTATTTTGCCTTAAATATGAATAATTTGAAGCAAAATAGAACCTGTTTTCACTTGAAATTTCTACAAATGCTTCAATTCAAACGTTCAAGGATAAAACTGCATAGATGGGTAATCTTAACAAACGACATTGCTGAATACAAAGACGTTTTTTCTTATTTATTCCCATTTTAAAAAATACTTTATTCAGCCATTTTTTGTTAGTCTCTTTTTAGTGGCTCAATACTGATGATTTCATAAACATAAGTGATCTACAGTGACTTTAATTTGGTATTCATCTAACACTGCAACTTCTATTAAACATTTTTTCTGACAAATAACAAGTCAGTTATGATAAAAGACATGGTAAAGAAGTTTAGGAATAATTAAAGAATGCTACAAAGGGACCAGTCTACTTCTAATATTTGACCTTTCATGATTGGCCTCAGAATATATAAAAAAAACTTTGACTATTGCAATAGGCTGAATCTATGTCTGTGGCTCTTCATTAATTAACTCCACCCCTTCCCTCCTTATCACTTTCCTTCTCTTTTTATTCACTTCCCCTCTCTTTCTCTCCTCCCTGCCCTCCATGCATGCCATGTATCACAGCTACGTGGCTTTGTCAGTTTGCTCACACGGTCATATCTTCTCTCTCTCTTGTTTAATCACCATTCAATAACCCTGCTACGGCTGTGTGGATGGCAACATTTAATGGGCCACACTTCATTTGCTCTTTTAAAATTGGCTCAGGTTGATGGCAAACAACAACGACAGGCGGCAGCTGGAATAGAGAAATCACACACGGTGACAGTCGTGGCAAGGCGAGGGGCCGAATGCCGCTGCTGCAAATGAAGTCCTCAGCCACAAGACTCCATTAAAACGTCGCAACGTGATACCAATCTGAAACTTTATTATCGCTGGGGCCCACTCCCCCCCCCCCCAGCACACGCCAGCACTGTAGCCGCTGCAGTACTCCATCCTGCATTATCAGAAAACACAGTCATTAAAAAGCATTTGACCTTTTTGTAGCGAGTATCAAGAAATTACCTTTCCTGTTTGGTTCCCCCTCCCCCCTCCCTCCCACCTTGCTTGGTGAATAAATCACTTCACTGCAAATTGTAATGCAACTCCTCCTTTGCTCTGAGTGGCGTTATAGGTCCGCTCTGCCTCGACAGCGCCTGAGGAGATACGGCCGTAATTAAATGTTACATCTGCCAATTGTTTCACAGGGACAATGAGGAAGGGAGGGGACGGCTGGAGAGCAAAGGAAGAGGATTGAGGAGGGGGTAGGTAGGAAGCGGTGGAGGAGACAAGTGGAGGTGAGACAATGCTCCAGGGTTGGACTGTTTGAAGAGAAGATTGCAGAGGCCAGCCAAGGAAAAGGGAGGAAGAGAAAGGGAGTAGACAGGTAATAGACAGAGAGGAGAGGAGAGGTTGGAGCGAAGACAGACAGACAGAAAAAAGCTCTTGGCCCCACATTGAGCATCTCAGTGTCATCATCCTAGTCTATATTGATCTGATGTGTGTGAAAACGTATCCTTGTGTGAGTGTGTGCGAGTAAGATGGACAGATGAAGAGTTAGAAGTGTAACAGCGTCTCCTAACACTTTGAAATCCTCTGCTCAGACAGCAGCTATCTCTGATATCTTGGCCTCACTGCCTTTCACTGAAACCTGGAACCAATGGGCTCTCATGGTGGAAAACAACCAAAGTGCCTGTGGCTTGTGTGTGGGTGTGATAATGAATATTTATTGTCTCATGATGCATCTCATCATACACCTCAGCATCCACTCACACACACTTTCAGGCCTTATACCCACGCCCACAACACATGCAAACACAGCTCCTCCCCACGTCTGCAGTGCAAGCCTTTGTTTACCCCTGCTGAAATGAAAAGTGCGACAGGAGTTGCTCTAGTTGTTACATATCACCCTGTGAGCAATTAGCAGACTGCACAGGGGGCGGAGGGAAAACATACACCATTACATGATGTTATGACCACTACATTTCTGTTTTCTGGAGAGTGCAAGAGTGTTTATAGTTTATCTCCATTTTGTATTACATTATTGGTGGCCTATCTGAATTTTGAGACTAAAACATTGTAGAATAAAACACCAGAAGTGGCACAATAGACAATAACACAACCTTTTTTTTGATGATTAAGGGTCTGTTTTATAAAGAAAAAACCTTTTAGATTTATCTGCCATGGAAACAGAAATAGCCATCCGTCTCAGTTTAGCATTCAATGTCCATAATACAAAATGTTTGGATGGAATTAAGTTTGTTGTGAGGTGTGGAGAGAATTGATCAATTGGATTCAAAAATCTCTCAACAGGCACAGTGTCCCTGTTCTTGACTTTTTTTTCTCAATTAAGTGAATGGGCTGTCAAGTATAACAAGGACTGACTGTGAGAACAGAGATGGATTTTTTAATAAAATTTAAAACATGTACTATAATTCAACTCACCTTCACTTGACTTTAAGGACAACACTTCTTACGCTCTAAGGATAGATATTCATGAATGAAAGAGAGAGAATTCCTCTTTGTTGATTTGGGTGGTCAAGTTCAGGATTATGTTGACAAAATTGTGATGCAAGCTTTTAGATATTCAGCCAGTCAAATTTTTGTCAACTTTTTAAAAATAATTTCAGTCATTGTAGTCAGGTAACTTTGTGCCTACTACATACCACCAGTAAACAGTAAATCTATACAGTACATACAGTAATATATAAGCACTTTATCGCTCTGTACCCCCAGGCTGCTGTTACATTAACCTAAGCCGCGGCACCGTAGCAAATCGACAAGGGGATGAAGAGTGGTTAAATGGAGGGGCTATGTTGAATAAATCCTGCCCAGCATGCCGTAGGGTACAAATGCATTTCCATAACTGCGATAAATTGGATTTAACGGCAAATCATAGGCAACAATGGCTGAAGACGCTGAGGGCTGTTGTCTGTCCCACCCTACAGCGAGGATCTACAGGACCTCCGTGTGTGTTCCTGTGCCTAAACACTCTCATCTCGGTGAAGGTATGAAATCGCTCTGACCGTAAGCACCCGCTCTCTCCAGCCGTGACCTGTTATCCATTTAGTTTAGGAGAGTCAGGGGAGTCCTTGTTTTTACCCTGCGGGCAGATGCCAGCACAGACTACAAACAAGCCCCGCCATGCAGTGCACTTTTGAGCTCCTACCTGTTACACCTGCTACTCAGACGCACAGGTGCTGTAAAGACAGAGAGATACCAAGTCCTGGAAGAGGCAGTCGCACATGACCTGGACCTTTATGTTGCTTCTATTCAGTAGCTTTGAGGTTCCAAACATGCTAAAGTTAAAATTATTCCAATTAAATAACTAAATAATGAATAAGCTAAATTGACAGCTCTCTCCAACTTCTCTTTATTATCTGTAGTAAATCTGTTTCCACACACTTCAAGACAGGAATAAACCAAAATGCCTTTGATTACACTGTTATGTAAAGTTTATTTTTAATACCAGTTAAGAAATAAATGTTCCTCCACTTATAAAGTTTGACACAAATCAACACAATTCTTTCAAAAGGAGTCCTAACACTCAGTTTTAGTTGCTATTTTTAAAAGCCGAGAACACAGAGGATGATGACACACACACACACACAAATACGCACACCACCCACTGTCGGTGATAACAAACAGTGATTAGCATGTGAAAAACAACACAGACGGGGTGTAAGCAGGCAGATGCCTGTTCCCCTATTAGCCATGTTGATTAGCTGACTGTCTGAATACCTTTTTTTTTTGGTGTTTGTGTATCTCTCTCTCTCTCTCTGGACGACACACCCAAGGCCACCCTGTAAAATCCTAACTCATCCTAAAGCCAATTCCTGCCTCTTTACCCAGAAAACAAATACACAATCAAACAACACTAAGCCAATTTCCTCCCTTGCTGAAGCTTATTCACACACACACACACACACACACACACGCACACACACACACACACACACACACACACACACCTCGTCTAATTTCCTGAGGCCGTGGTACTGGCAGGGAGTGTGTTGTAGCACCAATAGAGCTCTGTGTTTGGGGTAATTGCTCTTGCTGCGTTAGTATGGAAATCTGCAAATGTGTGACAGGGCCAGATAGCTTCCTCCAATGTTGTTCTGATCCTGCCTCCAGGCCCGCAGCCAAACTATTTTATCTCTTAATGCATTAGAGTGATCTTCCAATTAGCCCACGCTCATAATACTCCCCCATTCCTGGTGGCTGCCTGCTCTAGGCTGCACAGAGACGGGGAGGGAAGTGGCTTGTGTTTGAGTGTTTGTGTCAAGTAAATAAGTGTGTCAAAGCTAATGTTCGTGTCCATGTAAATGTGAGCGTTCACATGGATCTTTGTGTCCACGTAGATGTGTGGGTCCACATAAGTGTGTGTCCATGAAAATCTGTCTTTAAATGTATGTATCCATCTAAATGTCTGTGACACATGTGCTTCGACATAAATGTGCACATCCACATAAGTGTATAGTATGTCCACGTAAATCTGCATGTTCTTAAAGTCTTTCCACAAAAACGTGTGTCCACATGAATCTGCGTGCCCCCAGTGTGTGTCCAAATAAAATCTGTGACTCTCATGTGAACGGTGTGTCCACCAAAACGCGTGCATCCGTGTAGGTATGAGTCCACCTAAATATGTTTGCATTTAAACGGGATGTCCAGGTAAGTCTGTTCACACCTTGTGCGACGGTGGACGTTAGTGTCCACATGCTGTAAGTGTGTCCGCATAAATGTGAGTCCACTGGAATTTTTGTGTCAATTTAAATGTGTGTGCATACATAAATTGTGTTCCGGGGGTTTGATGGGATGGGGCGGTGGATGATGAGTTGGAGGTGGGCTGGGTTAGTGCCCAGGAAAAGTGAAGTGGAGAGGATGCAGCGTTGGTGTGTGTAAGTGTGTAAGTGTGTACTTGCATGCAGGCGTGCGAGAGGAGCTGGGCGGGTGGGTGGGTGGTGGTGTGGCGATAGTTCTGCTTGAGAGGTGAAATGAGGTGCTTATTGTGCACGGCATGGGGGTTGCTCCGTTAGTCCGGGGCTCCTGTTGTAAAGTTTGCTGATAAGGGGAACCCGGCCCTTGAGCATCCATTCTCCTCGGTGTATTAGCGCTCCCTTATCAGGGGCCCAGATAAAAACCGGCATGCCATTTGCCTTCGGTGGAATTAAGCCCTCCTCCTCCTCCTACTCCTCCTCCTCCTCCTCCTCCTCCTCCACCTCTTCCACCCTCCTCCTCTCTCCTTCCCTTGTCTGCCTTGGCTAACCGGGCGGGCTGCGATTAACCTCGACACTGTCCAATATCCTCGGCAGACTCCCGCCCGCAGATTAGCCGCTATTAGTTATGACCAACTAAATTAACCACTGCCGCTTGCCTGAGAGAGAGAGGAAGTGGGAGATGGAGAGAGAGGGGTGCATGCAGGGAGATGGAATGAGCATGAGGAGGTTCATTTAGAAAGAGAGGGACAAACAGGGGGAGACTGATGGAAAGAGGGTGAGAAGTGTGTGAGGGAGGAAGAGAGGCCAAGTGCTTTGAGCAGTTTTTATGTGTGTGTATGCGTGTTCACTCTGAAGTGGCTCATTCTGTATCAGCCACCTTTAGACGATCATAATGCAAGTCGTTTTTTTTTTTTTAGCAAACGTTCATGTAAACTCTCACACAAACACACTTAGACAAAAAGATCATTGACTCAGTACATTCGTCCATAATATGTAATTTTATCAATTTACTTTCACTTGACTCAATATTTATGATATGAAATCTTACCATTGTCTCATTGGACTGAGCTAATCATAATAACTCTGCATGTGTGTAAAGTGATCTCCTTTCAGCAGTGTCAATGCTGCTAAATAGACCATTAAGTGAAAACAAACACAATTTTCTAGCACTGCGAACTGTCACAAACACTCTCTCTCTCTCTCTGACAACATCGCTTTTGGTTCATGAGCCAACAGGAAACAGTCTCACATTAATGACACTTGATGGTTTGATTTCTTCTAATTGCACGCAGGACCTTGTTGGGAAACGTCAGGGGGATTCAAACAATAGACTCATTGAATGAAAACAACAAATACACACGGTGGCTTAACAAAGGATATTGTGTCGCAACAATCAACACATCATGTAAAACACATTAATGCATCTGTCATTTTCAGTCCTAATAAAGAATGTGCGCACAAAAATAAATTACTTTTTTTTTTAAATCTATAATGTCATTCTATACATTGAAATTCAAGTGTAGTTTTTTTGTAATTTAGTTGCTTCTTAATACAAAGTGTAATCAGCAATTTCAAAAATGTGCATATACATTTACTGTTTTCACATAACTGTATTGTATAAATCTAATTTTGTTATAAATGAAAGACAACCTTAATTAGTACTGTCCCCCCCCTCCCGTATCATAGCTACATTTCCGTGTGTTTGTTTTGCTCGGGTTTCTGTTAGTCCTCAGACAAGCCTCCACACTCTTGACAGAGGGTCACAAGAAACAATGTGACTGGCACAACACAGAGGGCCTTTCCATGGTGTATGTGCGTGTGTGCCTGTGTTGACTTGTGGGATAGACAAAGTGGCTGGGGACCATGGTGCACACACACTGCCTTTCTGTTTGCAGGAGTTGACTCCTCACACACACATCCTGACGACACACACCAACAGTGTCACACCACACCCTGCTAAGACTGCACTAACAGTATTAAGCCATCGCATCTGGCTGTATTGACAGGAGATGTGACGGGGCGAAGCACAGCCACCTGCACACGGCGGCTGCAGCCTCTGTGCCCAGGCTGATCGCCTCCTCTCTCCACGTATTTGTTTCTCCTGCCTTCATCCCCCTCACTGCCTTTTCTCCCAGCTTAGATATGATAGCGGCATTCATACAGCTCACACGCAAACGCACTCATGTAAGAATCAATACTCAGCAGGTTTATTCATTCAAAGAGCTAAGCGCAGAATTAATTAAAGATTTCTACAAAATCAGTCGAGTGTTTGCCTTTCACAACAAAAGATTAACTCATTTTATTTGGACTTTTAAAGGAATTTTTTTGGGGAAGTAAGATTTGCCACCCACGAAAGTATTGTTAATAGTCATGTTTCTTGAGTTTAATAACACATCTTCAAGAATGTATTTTTAAACATAAAAAACAGTGGAATCACAATCAGAAAATAGAAGAAAATATTTTCAGGCTGTTTCCTGTCTCCTAAATTTGCTTAAAAAAAAAAAAAAAGCAAATATTGTTCCGAGTATCAAAAAAAACTGACACCAGACAGTTAAAATAAAAAGACTGAAGGATAGTGTAAAAATTATCCAAAAAACCCAGTTGTTGTGACTGAATTAATGAAACAATTATTTGATAATTTTGTACAAAATTCTTTGGACAAGTTCTCCATAATGTGTTCTAAATTGTCACGGTGTAAAAATTCTTATTAGAAAAAAAGGCCCATCAACAACACAACCTTCCTTGAAGACCAGATACATTTGAACATGTCACTCTTGTACTAAAGGAATACAGTGAAGATATACGAGTGCCATGCTCTCCTTGTATTATTGTACATTGGTTTGGCTGGTTCACAAATTTCTTGTTGACAGTATGCCTTCCCAAACCGGTCGTCTCCTTTTCCTTTTGTACTTCGCTGTCACTCAGAAGCCTTGAGTATTGGATGACTGCACTGAAAGCGGTAGCTGTAATTTTAATGGGGAACCAGTGGGCTTCAAAGGACAAGAGAACATGGCACGGTTGTTGCCCTCCACCATGTAAAACGACAACAGGAGAGTAAAGCTGGTATAGCCCCCGCTCCCTCTCCCACTTCCATCCTTGTCCACAATGGAGAAACCTGTTTATCTCTACGCACAATTAAGAGTGTGAAATCCGAACATGCTGAATTAACTAAGAAACCCTGCTTTTGTTACAAAGGAAACAAAGCCTCAGGAGAGAAGAGAGAAAGAGAGAGAGAGCAAGGAGGGAGAAAAAATAAAGGATTCTGCAGTCGTGAGAAAAGGCAGCGTGGCTCACTGATATCCAGAATAATCACATTTCCTTCAAATAAATCAGACTTGCTGGCATGTGGTGCAAACAGACACACACACACACACGGTGAAATGCATCTGCAAACACAAACACATGCACAGGTTTAAAAGTATCCACAGCAGAGTGAGATTTTTTCTGTGACTTTGCACACTGACTTTTAATTTTCACTATCCTGTTCCCTCCTACACACACAAACACACACAGCAGCCTGAAGCTATATGACAGCGTGCCAACCCCACCCTGTGTGCTTGTTCATTCACCCACTGTTTTGGCCAGCTAACAGGCCTTTGGCATCACGAGCCAGCCAGACCACCCTGACCGTCCTCCTCCATCTCCTCCTCTGCCTGAGCCAGCGATCCAGCCAGTCAGGCTCAATGTGGTTTTACTTACTGCCACAACGACACCTCACATCGCCCTACTTCCACCTTAAGAGAATGAGTAATCAACAAACCGGGAGCCATTTGCTGTCTGTCAGTCAAACCCAGCACTCCGCTATGCTATCAGTCCTCCCGCTTGCACCGAGCCCTCCTTCTCTTCCTTCCTCTCCTCTAATACCAATTTAAATTGTTCAACGCTCCTTTCCTCCCGCTGCCATTATTCAAAAAGATCATAATAGTTTTCCCTGTGCCCAAAGCACAAAAATCAATTATTTCCCCACAAAGACTTGAAAGTACTTAGCGCGGGCCTGCGAGGGGAAAAGCTGTGGGTTATATCAAATTGAAACTGCACTCATTACACAGGCACACAATTAGTTACCTCTGGTCTGCCTGCCGCTCTTTAATTTCCGAAACGGCATATCTGTATTATAACAGAAACAAGCATGCAAATGCTATTGTTGGGGATTTAGAGAAATCAATAGGACGGCTGGCGAGAGGCGTTTGGTGGCGCTGTCACTCAAAATCTGCTGCCGGCGACTGATAAAGGTCTGAATTCAAATTAGCGCCAAAGCCGGCCAGTGACATCAGAAGTGACATCCGAAATAAAAGAGACGGCTTCATGATATATGTAATTATTCTCCTCGCATTTGCGCGACATTTTTTTTTTCTTGCTCTCCCTCCTCTTTCCTCCCTTCCCTCATTCTCTCTTTTTTCTCATTGTGTGTACTTGTGTCACTGTGTTTTGCATAAAGGGATTAGGAGTGCCTTAATGAGAAACTGTAATTGTTTTTTCAGCCTCGCTCTATGGATATGTTCACGTGTGTGTGTGTATGTGTAAATGTTTGTGAGTGTTTGTGCGAAAAAGACAGAATGAAAATATGTGTTGAATGAATGTGCCTTGTTTAATGCAAAATGAATACAGTATTGAAATAATATGTGTTTTTTTTATTCTCTTCCATATCAGAGGACTGTTGGTGTGAAAGCTAGGAAGGTCCGGGAGAAAACTATGTTATGAAACACATTTCCCCCACAATAATGAGCCGAGAGCTGATACTGAACAATGGAAACATAACCAGACTCGGCTTCAGTTTGTCTCAGATACCAAATTATTGACATCTTTTCATTTTCACTGCTGCCAAACTTTTTCTGTTTGGCATAAATCCTGATAAGGTACAATATCTTTCCACACAAGCTGAGCAAATACATGAGGGAAACATATTTAAAACAGGATTAACTCACAGGGAACCATTTATCAGTGTGCTTTTTTCAATCAGTCAATGTTGATGATGGGATGAAATGCTGAAATAAAATATTTTTAAAGAACAAACCGCATTTCAAAGGCTGTTTTTTTTTCAAGTAAACGTAATGTTTTAGTTTAGTAAATACATAACCGGTGTCAATATTTCAGTTTACGTTTAGCAGCTTCAGCTATGTTTTTTCCAGAGTTAATATAATGGTCAAATTTTTTCAACTTTTCTAATTTTACATACTTCTGTCAATCATTTATTTAATTTCCCAGAATACCTTTTAATAAACCATGCTCATAGAACAAGAGTGTTGCAATTTTTTTCACACTTCAGGGAGGCTGTGGAGAAAACATAATGCTTTAATGTGATGTTTGCTCAACATGGTCAAAATTTTCATTTCAACGTAGGAGAAGACATCCACTGGGAACTCTTCAAGCCACTACAATTATAATCTTCAACAACAGGAGGCTGATGTTTTTAATGGAATACTCTTAACATGAAAAATAGACTGTACTATCTGTCACCCCCCAGGACTTAACATGACATCCTGACCAAAACAGGGTCATTTTTGCTTTAATCTGTGATTTTTAAACCCTGGACATATTTTTTTTATATTTTAGGTTTACATAACAATGAGGCAAAGAAAGTGTTGGAATTATTTACATAGATCAGCTCAGCTGGTAGCCATACAATGGGCTGTAATGGCTGCAGTTTTAAAACATTGTGTGAAGGGATCTCTGCCAAGGTAGATCTATTTTCCCTTCTGTTAAACAATCTGATGCTCTAATATACTCTAGGAGGTATTGCTCAAGAACAAGTCTCCCCCTGAATATTGGAAGAGGTTTCAGGAACATGAGGATAGAAACCTGAGACTATCTCTTTACGAATGCTTTACTTTATGTTGTCAGACACTGAAAGAAACAATCCTAGGCTGATGGTACCAAAAAATAAAAAATCGGCCATGCACATGTTTAAGGGGACATACTTAGTTGCCCCAAAGGGCTACATTGCAGCCTGTTAAGTGTTAGCATTGTAGTCCTGAGGCAATCTAATAAAATAATTAAAAATTTTTTATGGAAATGTTGAGTTGGGTTCAGACCAAGAGAGAATTTTTGCCTCACATTACTTTTACAAGTTTGACTACGGGATCATATATCTTAATTAGCTTCCTTTTTCACGGGATCATTGGCCTCTTTCAGATGTGTCAGTAAACCAAGTGTTGTCATGACATTAACCTGTTGCACAAACAGCTGGGTTGATATCACCACGTTCCCCACTTTGGATTAATTTAACTGTGGCTTATAGCTTCTGATGCTGACAGGCTGATGTCCTTTAAGCGCAGGCTCAGCTTGGCTCACCAAGATTTGTCAGATGGAAACCAACTACTGTCATTTCATTTCAGCTATTGAACGTCCACATGTTTGTCATTCTTTGGTGGCAATTTTATTGTAACTGGCGAAATCTTTGTTTTTGAATGGAGATCTGTTGATCACGCTGGAATTTCAGGTCACCAGGAAAATCTCAATCTTTGCCAACATTGCTTAACTAAAGCAAAATCTAGCCTGATCCTGAGCTCTCCACTCCAGAATAAACTAAGGTTTTGTACCCTGTCAGGGAGTTAACATCACGTTCAAACCTATCAACTCCGCTCTACGCTAGTCCTCCTCTCCTCCCTCTGCCCCACCCCCCAACCCTCTCTCTCCATACGCCGATGTTCACTTTATGAAGAGCAGAGCCATCAGACATATATCTGCCTCATCCCGGAAATAAAGCTCTCTGCTTTGGGCTGGGCCAGAATGAAGTGGGGCAAAGTATGCAGGGGTGGGGAGAATGTGCCCTTAGTGTCCCCCCCACCCTGCCCCATTCTCTCCATGGTTCCATATATGGCCTCCCCCATACACCCCCACCCTGCTAATTCTGTAATGCTGAAGGGAAAGGCGAGGGAGGGTGGGAGGGGGATGGCTGGATCATTCAGCATCGGTTAAACGTTTTCACAGTGGTATAATGCCGGGGCGGAGTAGGCAGGTGCAAGCCAGGCTGAGGGAGGATTGGAGGGAGAGAGAAAGAGAAGAGAGAGAGAGAGAGAGAGAGAGAGAGAGAGAGAGAGAGAGAGAGAACAACAGGTTGACCTACAACGGACCATAATCATGTAGCACCATTAACCTCCAGAGAGCCCCCCACTCTCTGTCTTTCATGCTTTCTCACTCTTTCTTTCTCTTTCTCTCGCTCCTTCCCCAGTGTTCACAAGCTTACTGCCCTGCCACTTGTTCGGCCAACCAAGGACACACACACTCACAAGCAGAGAGACGGGCAGGGCGTACAGACACACTCACACCTCAGTGGCACATTTGTGCTCATTTCACATAGATGGCTAGTCAAGTGCAAGTAAAACACACATTCACGCGCCCACACACACCAACAACAGAGCGGGCATATAATACGTTAAATCACACATGCTAAGATAAGCACTCATGTCATAATATGGACACACTCAAGCACGCACACAAACTGGCTTTCTCCTGACCCAACCAAGTGTGTGATGATCAGTCGGAAGGCTGCAAGAGAGGAGGGAGTGTGTGTGTGTCTGGGTGTCAGAGTGTATGTGTGTGTGTGTTATTACTTTGCCGGTATAGATCAAATTTTGCTCTCTAAAGGCCTGTTAGGTTACATTTACATTACAGTGTGTGTGTGTGTGTGTGTGTGTGTGTGTGTGTGTGAGTTTGAGTGTTTGGTTATAGTTGGAAGAGTGTGATAGTACAAAAGTGTGTCTTGACAAACAAATGTTACTCTCTACTCTGCATCACCAAAAAGTTTTTTTTCTTTGTGTGTACAAAAAGGGTTAAAGTTGAGTTTTCGTAAACAGGCAAATGATGGAAATAGATTCTTGTTTGAAGAAATCGTTTGTTTTTAGATTTGTTGCAAACTTATCTGAAAAAAAATCCACAATGAATATTTTAAAGAAAGAATATGCGATTTTTCACACTTAAATGTAGCAGAAATCAAATATATCCTCTGAAAATAACTTTGTGAGTCATGACTGTCTACAATGAGTGTGACACCCGAGTCCCGCTGTCTGTGATGCTTTCCTAGCCGTAGCTACACTTTGTTTACATCACCTGGACGGCCGGCCGGCTGGCTCATCCCCTCGCATATAAAAGTTGTTTAATTGAGAGACTAGAGAAAAGAAGAATAACATACTGTACTCACTGCTTATTTGAATGTCACGTAAGCGTTTTTTGATCAAGGTCATTTCGTGTAAATTTACATGCAGTATGAAGATACGAGCATAATAAAGATCGCTAGCATTAGCATGCTAACACAACAATGCAGCGTGAGTTGTTTTGGTTTCATGCTGGTGCTCAAGTGTGACATCAGCTGGATCAAAAAATCGCATATTCTTCCTTTAACATGTTTTTTTATCCTTGACAGTTTTGACAATGGTTATTAGTTTTGGGATCTAACATATAGAAACTAAGGTGATTTGTATTGTGTGGGGAATAAAGTGTCATATGTCACCATGGATGATTAGTAGAGAAAGATGTGCTTTGTTAGAGGGAGGATGTAAAAATGTCTTTTATAAAATTCACATCCAGGACATTTCATAATGTTGACGTTCTTTAAAAATGATCAGGTTGGAAATGTAAGGTCTTCGGCTGTTCTCTCAACATTGTGGGGTCACTAAAATGACAGTAGCCCCTTTTACATAGCCATTCCAAGGGAGGACTTTTTGGTCCTGTTAGGCCTCACCGGCAATGTATTATGTCACAGAGGTGTAATGGTGGGGTGAAGTCATTCTGCCAATGAGCTTATCCGTGGCAGTAACAGAGGCTAACATGGGCTTAAAGGCATCACTGTTAAGTGCTGCCAGGGTGGAACAGTGTTTTGACAGCCCTGACGTTTAAGAGTAATGCCATTCTGTCATGCCATAACTAAATGTAAAATCACACTGGTTAAGCAATATCAAGTGGACTCGATGTAAAAGTACAAAGGCAGAATTAGCTTTGTCACGGCGCTGTTGCTGACTTGCAATTTAAAAAGGGCTCTGAGACTTCTGCTTTCTATTTTATTCAAGTTTCAATGTGTTTACTATACCGACATATGATCAGGTTTCAAACAGCTGATTATAAGAGAAGTAACATAAACACAAGTCAAATCTCTGCGAGAGCTTCTTGAAAAGTCCCCTGAAACAGAGTTTTACTTTTGATCATATTTTTTAGGGTAAAGGAACACTGCATTGACAAAAGGTCTGCAGAAGCTTGAGTTTTACATTGGATTAAGTAAAACCTCAGTAATGCCTCTATGGCCTCTCAACTGCTCTAACATCTTTAAATTCCTTCTCTCACTCCAGCCCTAAACTATCCTTTTTTCCTGCAGCCCCTTTTACACTCTTTCATCTTTACCTTCACTCCATCACAACTCTTGGTTCCCAAAGCACACCTACTGTTCTGAATCTTCTCTCCTATTCATTTCCCACAGGTGATCGATGACCCTGGGAACATGAATCTTCCATTAAAGATGGAGCCGCGAGGTCAGGAAACGGCTTCCTCTTTTTATTTTTATCTGTATGTTCTCCCTATCCTCTTTGCCAGTTTTACAAACACTCGTCTTTTCCCTCCTCTTGATATCTCTTCTATTCTTCTTTCTTTCTGTCCTCTCTGTCATTGAGACTTCTGATACTCCAACAATATAATATTCTAGATTACTTGGTTTGAGGGGAATAAGATATGATAAACTATGTTGTACAGAGAAATGTTGAGAATGGACAGACATTGTATTCCTGCACGCACACGGCCACACGTTACGCCACATCACACACTTACATGCCCACAGATTGAATACACCAGCTAGTTCAGTACCATTAAGCAAAGCAAACAATGGCTGGGGTCTCTTGGGTCCACACTGCTAATTTTGAAATGCCATGTGATATTAACGTAGGCAAATCAGGTCAGATCTAACTCAAGTCTCGTTTGACAACTGCGCTATACACTTGGGTTTTTTTTACCTTTTTATACTGCACTACTTTCTGTTGGGCTTTCTCATTGTCTTCACTTCTGGGCCCTCTTTTCCTAAGACAACATCAAGAAATGACAGAGCCAGCACTCTGGGGAGTTTAATGTTGGATCCAGGAGTACATGGTCGGACCACGACCAGCAGATGTAAGCAACCCATTAGCTGGCATATTAAACCAGCGACCAGTCAGATGCCACTATAGCCTTAACATAAGTCACTGGTTCCAGTTCCTATACTTCTGCTCTGTTCTCAAGGAAACTGGCCAGTGTTGACATCAAAACCTCAAGAAATGTAGCTGTCATGCACTGGCATCCTGCAATATCCTAAAAATAATTTAAAAAAATCTACAAAGCTCTTAAGGGACAAGCACCGTCGTATCTGGCAACATGCTGAATTATCCCTCTAGAACATTGTGCTTGCAGAATACAGGCCTGCATTACATACATAAAGTCTCCAAGATTAGTATAGGAGGCAGAGGCTTCATTAAACATTCCTCTCTTTTGGAATCGTTTACAGTTTTGGGTCCCGCAGACATTCTGATCACTTTAAAGAGAAGGCTTTAATCTCTCTTTTTTGACAGAGGCTATAGTTAGGGCGGACTCAGGCTTGACTTGGATCCGCCACTATAGAGCTTAGCTAGGGTGTAGACTGTTGGAGACCTGGAGCTTCTGTCAACATATCTCACTCTCCATCTGCATTCATAATCCATTAATGTATCTATACATCTTCCCAGGTTCTTTCGGATTGCCGTTGTCTATGGCCTGCTGCCGTTGGCCAGCAAGGGTTGCATATATGTGGTATGTTACATAAGCATCAATCTCAATGATTGCCAATAATAAAGTAGTTGAAATATTAGTGTAACAACTCCTATAAAGCAAGCAGATTGCTATGCTGGTGCTTGGGGTATCTGATCTTCTGTGCCTTTCCACATCAACATACATTGTCTTGAGCATTGGCTTGTGTCAAGTTTTAGTTGGATTTGAATGGCACTACATAAACTTAAGAGTCTTTTTCCTTGTAGCTAACGTAAGTCCAGACAGTATCATTGTCATGGCAACAGTTACAGGCACCTCAAAACTTATTTATTATGCACAATTGGATTTTAAGAATAACAGAGTCATTTTACCAAGAAGCAGGACTACCCCAGATTTAACCAACCCACATAAACTAAGGGACAGAAAGTGTACAAGGTTTTCAAAAAGACTGGTAGTAGAGCATGCTATGTAGTGACTGGACTGCTGATACTGCCGGTGTGTTTTCAACGAGCCACACTGAGGATGAAAGCTAGTTACTACAATCTGGACAACAGCTTTAGCTATACTTGAGAAGTCATAATAAGCATACAGAGTATGAGAAAACACTGTAAATCAAACTAAATTGAAGGTCTGTAAGGACGAGCTTTGTGCTGTAACTGACCTGTTTATAAGGAGATATCAATGATGGATTTCTGTTTACGAGTAGCCTCAAACTACAGACTGGTGAGTCATTTTTTAAAGTGTTAAGACTGAGTGGTTGGGTTTAACTGTTGCTTCCTGAGCGTAGGACAGGAACATAATTGGTCCCTGTACCATAATGAAGGATAAAGATTGTTGCTGTCGGTTGCTGAATATGTGTGTTGGTCAAAGTCAAAGTTTGCCAGTCAGTTAGCGTGCAGCTGTTGATGTGATTTCTGTGCCAATAAGGATTATACACTGAATTTGATTTGTGAGCGTGATTAAAGTCTTCTCTTTGAAAGATTTATTTTTTGGCTTTTTGTGCCTTTAGTCGAGAGATAGGACAGTGGATAGAGTTGGAAATCAGGGAGAGAGAGAGAGAGTGGGGAATGACATGCGGGAAAGGAGACACAGGTCGGATTTGAACCTGTGCCGCCTACTTGGAGGACTACAGCCTCCATACATGGGGCGCGCGCACTAACCACTGCGCCACCAGTGCCCCAACAAGAGGATTCTTGAATGTAGACTTTTCTACACAGTGTTCTATAGCTGTTTCAATGTTAGTAATGTAAGATCAGTAACGTCAATGACATAAGAAACATCACATGATAGCTGCGGTTCTTCATAATACAACCTAGCTGTTAGTTACAACCTACCCTGATTCTGACTTCACGGTTCATTAATGATGCACATTTGTCTGCTTTAGCATAGGAAATGCACTTGTTATTTTGAATGTTACGGGTTGTTGTTGGGTGCATGGACGCTGACGGGTGCTGTTGAGGGCTGCAGTATTTCGCCTTCACATGTGAAACCTTTTTGTCCTTGCCTTTTGGTCAGTCATATTGAGCTTTTTTTAGCTATTTTCAAACAAATGTTCTTTACCCAAATTTCATTAAATTGCATAAAATGAGCAATGTGTACCTTAAATGTTTTCATGCAGAAAAAATAAATTGCTTAAAAATTAACTCGAATGTCATGACAAACGATTATTTCTTAGCACACCACATATTTGTCAACCACTTAAGCACAGGTAGTGAACAAATCCTGGCGCTGTGCCTGCTTTAAAGAGACAAGACTTCTAAAATGCTTGAATATGTTTGTGTGGATTGCCTTCAAGTCAACCTCCATGAGAAGTGCTTGGAAGTTACCTTGCCTTTTGTATTGATGTCTCTTGATTCTCTAACTTCACTACTTAATGGCCACCTGGACCAATCTCCAATTACTTCTCCCGGATCCAGAGTCAGCGGGAATGATTTTGAATGACACACCTTTGATTGTGTTCAAAACACGTCTGGACAGCCCCAGCTCCCTCACACTGGTACTTCTCCACTTTGGAAAATATACTTAAATTGTCCTGGTGTAGTGGGGATTCCCCTGCTCCTCCACCACATGCTGCTAAATACACAATGACTTGTTCTTGCTGTTTATTTAAAGTGGGGACTTTTAGTTTTCGATAGGCCTTTAGAGGATTAGCCAGTTCTTCCAAACATTCCTGTGTAATTAGACACCGCCGCTGTCAGTCATGCGGAAGCAAAAAGCTGATTGGCTGAGTGTCAAATAAAGCGCTGCCTTTGGGAATGTCCCTGCTGGAGTGTCAGTAGTTTGTGTTTGAGGCCTGGAGTTCACTCAACTCGTCTGCTTTATTCAAATTCACTGGAAGAAAACAGACCTTGGGGTGTATGAATGAATGTAAGAGATAAAGTAAAGAGGACAAGAACTGTCAAGGAAAGCTCAATATTGTCAAAGCATTGCTGGTGGAAATGATCTAGATTCGACTAAGATTGTTGGAAAGGAGAATTAAGACGGGAGATGCAAAAACAAAAGCAGATCTTTTATGAGTGGGAGAGTGAAACAGGTAGGAGGAGAAAGAAGTGGAGTTAAAAGCTGACACAGAAAACTAAGAGAGAAGATAGTGAGAGAAAAATAGAAAAAAACCAAAAGGCATACTCAAAGCCCGGAGGTTGAAGTAGATAGAGAGGGATTATGAGGACGCAGCGGGGGTACGAGGACACAGAGGGAGCTAAATGTGGAATCGTCTGATCTGGATCATATAGTCAGCACTGATGAATGATAGATGAGTGGAGCATTAAAACCCCTCTGAAATCCATGCAGAAGAGGCGAGGCAGGCAAAAAACAGCACAACAACAACAACGTCCGTGCAGCATCCTGAAAATTCATGCCCCGCAGCTGACCCAAACATAACAAGGACAGCTCTCTCTGTTTCTTTTTTACATTTCTGCATCTATGTCTTTCTTTCTGTCTGTCCTTGAAGGGAGATAAATAGTTTTCCATTTGCTCAACTGCCTGAAACTGTTGTATTAATCTAAACCGATACTGAAAGTAGCATTTAGGCTCAAGAAGAAAGAGGTTGGGGTGGACAGATGGGTCTACAGGGGAAATCTCAGAGAGTTTTCTGTCAGCCAAAGTTGTTTCATTTAAGCCATGACTGATCAAACCAACATGTATTCCTGACCTCAACAAATTTCCTGGTGCATCACTTCTGAGATGAGGATTTAGACTTAGAACAGGACGCTGTTGTATGTGTTTAGCTCTGGGTAGAAGTAAAGACTACATGGCTCGCATTCAGTACTTTTGTACACACAATAACCTGATCACAGTGACTATCAAAACTAAGAGAACAAGTTTCCATCACTGAATATCTATTCTTAGTGCACTGAAGGATGCATGAGTTTTTGGTGTTTGTGTGTACAGTTTGAAGCAAAAGTACTCTTTTTAAAGTTTTAATGTAGTGTCGGCTTTTTCAAGGGATGTAAGATATTTTATATTTATTGTGTAATTTTTTTTTTGTGCGTGTGTGAAGTTTTGACAAGCAGGTCCGTACTTTCAGGAACCGTGTTTATGCTATGGTGAAAAACTATGACATCTTCATCTGTTTAGGCAGAGCTACTGAGAAGCTTCATGGTGAAGTGCTGTGAAGGGTGTCGTAGGTTCTCAGTCATCAATTCGAAGTTGCATTTGGATCAAGCTTCGAAGTAAGGGGTGTGTTCATAGACATTGTTAACACTGTGAAGATAAGGGCTCTGATAAGGCAAGCTAACAGATTAACAAACCTTCTAGTATACCATTCAAGACATTTTCCATGGAACAGATCTGGTATCCTTTAAGTACTTTGAGCAAAAGCCACTCATCCAGGGATTAAAGCAAAATTTAAAGTATAAAAGTGAAGTATTAAACAAGTAGCAAATAACCCATTATAATTGGTGTTTTCTTAAAAAGGAATAAAACTGACACTGATTTTTTTTTTCAAGCTTGAGGCTGACAGATATGAACTAAGCTTCTTTTTGACAAACGTGACATACAGTCAAGTGCATTATATGCCTTTATAAATTAACAGTCACAGCAGGTGAAAGTATGACGAGTATGAAGATATAATAGTAAATGAAGGTAGGGGGGGTCCCCCCCAGAAGAAAAATTTAGCCAATTTAACACTGAAAGTCATCTTTTTGGACCATTTTGAGATTGGATTATACGCAGACCTTGTTTTGATACTAAATAGGACAGTGGAATAAGCCAATTCTGTTCTTCTTAACCTTTAGCAGCCTAAAGTAGTAACAACAAAGCAAGATTAGTTGCTTTGGAAAAATTTACCTTTTAAAGAATATTAATTATATAATTATTTGTTTGAATGCATTATTGTGTCCCTTGTTTCGTTGTCACTGCTACATCTCGAGCTTACCCAACTTGAGTAATAGAAATTGTTTTAATGTATTTATTGAAATACATGTAGCTGGATACCTTGTGAATTCCCTGGGCACATAATAAAGATATTTTGGCAAATAGTGTATTCATCCTATTTTGCATTACATATCTGAATCTAAGAAGTAGGCTAACTAGCAAACAAACTAAATATTTTCTATAAATTCAGTGGAGTAAGAAGTATTTTTTAAGTACAAGAAGGCTTTTTAAAATGACTTTCACCCACTCAGTCGTTGAAAGTAAACTAGTATTAGCTTGTTACGCTAATATGACATGTAAGAATTGTGTTGTCAATAGGTCCAGTTAAATGTGATTCATGTTGTGCGTTGCTCTGTGTGGGTATTGTGCCTGTTGTCTTGACGCACCCATTCTCTGGTATTTAAGTTTGGTCGGGTAAATAAAGTTGCGCACCGAAGCCAAAAAAAAGGGGTGGGCGGCGCGAGCTGATATTCGCTACCACAATAAAAGACTACTATACGCCGAGCGGACTTCACGCAGCAGTTAAAGGTCCCATATTATGCTTTTTCTGGTTTTATATGCTCTTTAGTGTGTTTAACAAGTGTCCTGTGCATGTTTAGGCACATCTATGTGCAAAAATTCAAAGTCCGAGGAAACGCGGCTTCTCCTACCTCCTCCTGTTAGCTGTAGCATTAGCTGCATGTAACGCTCGGTTCTAGCCCCCCTCGAATTTGTCAGTCCGACGTCATTGTCAGTGTGAGATCACTGATCTAAGCCCATTGGCTCGTTGTGGCAAGCCCTGCAGCTCATGTTTAAATTTCTGAAGCGTGCTGAGCAACTGACCAATAACGACAGAGCGGATCGGCAGACCAATCAGAGCAGACTTGGCCCACGTGGGGTCTAACAGTGGGGGCTCAACAGAGCGTAGCTGACGGACTCAGAGCGTAGAGGGAGCAAGGAGGAGCAGTACATGAAAACAGACACTTTTTTCAAGCTTTATCTATTGTGAACGTACAAAAGTAGGTACATACATTAAATATACGAACCCCAAAAAGGGCATAATATGGGCTCTTTAAAACTCCTGACTGTATATTTGAAATACCACACAAACGCAAACTACACTTGTGTTAGAGGATTCAGATAACTGCCTGCCATTAAAAACAGCAGTTTGAACGTGAAGGTCTGTCACTAACCCCCATCCTGCTCGACTATTTTTTGTCTGATTGACGCCGAATAAAAATATTACAATTGTGAAATTTACAGAAATCTATCGTACCGACGGAGAACTTTAATCCCTGAACGTCTCATTACAAATATTCTCTTGAGCAAAATAAAAGCTATTATTTTAAGTATTTTTTTCCACATGCTTTTCCCAAAGACAAGAGTGAGTAACCCAGTTTTCACACATACGGAAATCTCCTGAAAAACTCCGGAGATTAGGCTCCCCGGAGGGGCTTTAGGCTATATGTGAGTTTCTCCGGCCAGACCCCTAGTATTTTTCTTCAGAAAATCTGAGTGAGCTGATGTGAGAACGCGGCAGCCTATACTCCGGAGATTCCAACTCGAGCTAATAGAAAGAGAATAACGTTTATATACAGTGTCTGCACGCGACCACTACAATCTCCGTGCATGTAATTAAACGGCTGCATTGTGTTTTCTGTTCGTCAGTATGTATGTCTTTTGTGGATGTTGTGTCATTCAATTGGACTACACATAGCATTGATAAGAAGGCAAATATTCTCATTCTCATGGGAAGAATAGATTTTTGTGATATTCTAAAGTATGTACGTGTATGTGCTGTGGTCCTCGGTGTGCGCATCCAGGGTTTGAATCCGACCTGTGGCTCCTTTCCTCATGTCTCCCCAATTTCCAACTCTTTACACTGTCATGTCTTTTTTATAACCCCCCCCCCCAAAAAAAACCAAAAAAACATAAATAACGATCTCAATGTTAATATTGTCTGATCAGTTCAGCTAAATCAAAAAAGTTGTACATTTTAAAGTACCCCAAGAAAAACTTCAGCTTCAAACAGCAGAAAATTAAACGTAAATCCACAGACTTACTTGAGCAAAAACACGTGAATCTTGAAACATGATTTGTTGTTTAGAATTTACAACACTGATAAAACTTATTTTATCGTATTTCAGATAAACTGCATTAGCTGAATACTAGCATTTAGGAAAGAGATGTATATTAAGTTGACAAAATTGCTTGGTTTTTATTACTGCATCTAATAGTCATTGTCCTTATTATTAGTGACATTTCCCAGACAGACTGGCTAAAATCTGTGTCTGCCTCTACAGTTCATAGGACAAGAACAGAGCATTACAGTAAATGAATAAGACAAGTATAACTTGTTAAATAAAATGTCTTATCTTGATGCACATGTAAAGTCACACATGATGATGTTTTACAATTAAACAGAAAAAAACTAATTTCACATACTGTATCCACACTGCAAAGAAATTTATACTATAAGGCTCCAAGTTTAGTTTACAATATTTTTAACTCGCTTTCTGTCGGGGCTGAGCTTTTCTTAGATACAAGCAGGGAGAAAAAAGGTTGGGAACCACGGTACTGGAGTATACTAGAGTTCAAGTCCAAGGAAAATACATTAAGGCTGTGGTTAATCTCAGCAGGTATACTACCAAAAGTTTTTCATGAAATCCTATCTTTGTATGCAGGTAAAGAATGGCAAAACTTTTAAAGACACCCTGAAAATATTAACAACTTTTTGCAGATTGAAGATTGAGTTACCATTTGCAGATAAATATCTGTCCGCCTGCACCTGACATTCTCATCCAGAGGGATAATTACAGTGGAGAGCAAAAGATTGGTAGCGAGGGAAAGATCACTGATTGAATAACAGAGGAAAGATGGGCATGAGTCATGAGACGCTGATTATTAGAACAGTGGCTAAGATGCAAGACTTACAAAAGGTCATTAAGATATGGCAGCATTGAGATATCACAGATGAGAGTGCTAAAATACTCTGAGTGATTTGCAGACAGCGGAAAAGAAAGTGAGGTGTGTGGTTCTCTGTATAATGGCATACGTGCATTAAACAACTGTCCATACCCTTTCTCGCCTCCTCATACTTAATTTGTCTGTCCTTTTTTCCCTCCCATGCTTTTATTTTGAAACACTCTCCCCTAAATCTCCCTATGAAATCTACTCTTGCCACGGGTAATTATAATGAACAACTTCATATGGCCGCTACGCCTGGTGCCAAGATAAGACAGGCTAGTACGTCTCACACACACACACACACACACACACACACACACACACACACACACACACACACACACACACACACACACACACACACCCTATCTTATCTCCATCGTCACAGAACAACCGCCTTCTGCCCAATTCTGTCCTAATCTTCTGCGTAAACAATACTGATATTTCACCAGCCCCTCAATGAAAGGAGGAGGACAGAGGGGAGGAAGGGGACGGAGAAAATGACTACAGCAGGATAACTGAGGGAGAAGGGTACGAGACTGATTAATTCTGTTCTTTTTCAAAAACTCTAAACTATCTGGCATCAGTTTGACTAGTCTGCATTTATGTACGAGTTCAGAACGTTTAATACTCCTATCTCCATGCACTGAATGAAATTCTGAAGGCTGTTATAAACACACATTTTAAGTGCTATGATTGTGTTTGAATTCCTGTTGGTGACCATTTATCAATGTACTTAAGACCAAGGACCCTATGTAGTCATGATTGCACAATGTGCACACTGACTGTGAATCCACTGATGTCTATGTTAAGACTCACACTATAATTTATAGGTTTTAAAGTAAATTTACTTTCATTAAATTATGCATTAAAGATGACGGTTCGGTCAAGGTGTTAGCACGGTTCTGGTCTATAACAAATCTGCTTCCATTTATGTAGTTCTGTCCTCCTCCAAGACCAACAGTCCATCTACAATGTTCCATCTATAATGTATCTGCAAACACAACCATAATCAACCCAGTCTGTGCATCTTTTTAAAAACCATAAGAATTGAGTCAAAATAAAAAGATGGGTCTATCTGAAATGACTTCTGCGTTTCTTAGAGCCTCTATATTGGAAAAACTCCACTTACTTACCAAACATATGTGAAAAACATTTTAAAAAGTTATTATCATACACCCATGGACAACTAATAAACCTACTAAGAGTTAAATAACAAAAACCACAACAACAACAACAAAAAACATTATGAATATGGCAGATTGTTCACAAAAAACAGTTACAAATGTATTTCCAAAAGGAGATTTTTACTTCTGGTCTTATTATTTGGTAAATACTCCTGCTTGACCGATTGATGCAACCAAAATATTAATCTGCTCTTCTTCTGCCCATATGTACTTAGTCCTTTTACAAAGTTTCACAAAAATCAGATTTGTAGTTTTTTCAGAATTGTGCTGACTGAGGCTCTTTCTGGTCCTCCCTCTATCCCACTTTCATGCCACTACAGCAAAGTGTTTGTTCATGGTGGTTAATGTTGGCTATCAGTAATATGATAATATAACAAGGAGGAAGGTCGAAGCTCTTTTTGGTAAGAGTCCTAAAAAAAGATTAATTGAAATCGTCACGATAATGTTCTCACTAAGTGACAATCTGAGATCTTGTAGTGCTGCAAAACAATGAACAATAAAGACAATACAACAATTGTATGTGCCCTAAATATGTGGAGACAATCTTGTTAATTGTTTTGAATTATTTTCAGTCTGTTCGATTGTATTTACATGAACAACTCTCTGTTGCTTATGTAAATGCAAAGCTAGCTGTAAGAACTCCACTACAGAACTATGGCAGTGTTGTAAATTCACTGACTGAAAATAACCTGGCATATACCTACATGTGCTTTGATTGGCATCCCACTCAACCAGCTTCAACGGAGGTTCCTGTTGTGAAAACAGTTTTGTTTGCTTTTAGTGACCTTAGTCTTACCTGCATTGTAAAACAGCCTGGATCCACCAAATTGTCTTGGCATTTCAATAGTTTAAGGTGACCCGCGTGTCCGTGGGACTGAAGCGATCTTAATGCTGAGGCTTTTAAGAAGACGCCTGGCTGTACGCAGAGCAGCACAGACTGACAACAGTCCAAGGTTTATGTATTTACTTAAATTTATAATTCTGCACCCACACACAGCTGGTTTTCTTCTCTAAAGCCACATCCAAAGTAGCACAGACATGAGCTGTGTGACCTGTCAGCAGAAGATTGAGGAAGAGAATAGAATGCAATGACAAGGAAATGAAAGAAGACCTGTGTTATGACTTAAAGATCCTCCATCATGCTTTCTATTTGACACTGTGCATGTATCTTTTGTGTCATACAAGCCTCCAGTTGAAGTAGTTCAAGCCTTCTCTTGCTTTGTCACTCAGCCCCTCTGGCCAGCCCCCCTTCAGCCCCCCTTCAGCTCTGATGGTGCAGGATAACCTCGGGGGTCTGAGGAGAATTAGAAATGAAAGTTGATTTAATCAGTCCCTCTTGCAAACACCTCCTAAATCCAGGTTAGAAGGGGACAAGGTTGTGTGCGTGTGTGTGTCATCGAAACATGGCCGCTCACTCCAAAGTCTCTAAATCAGAAAGGACATTTCTATTGTCAACACAACACTTATCTGTTCACCCATCTGTTTCAATGGGAAACTGTCCAACAAGCAGCTTTAGAACTTGTTCATTCACACAAACATGTTGTTACTTCTACTGTACATTAACAAGAGGGAGAACTAATGCGATTGTCTGGTTTCAAGTATCAATAATTATGTGTCAAAGTTAAATATTTATATTTACCTCATCTGATGAGCAACTTGAGGATCATGAGAAACATGTAAGTGATATATTTGTGCTGTAATTACAGTTTTCTTCAGGATTTGTGAGATAAATAAGTAATGATCAAATATTAAGTTGAATATTAAAGGAAAATATAACTGTTAGGTTAGATTTTTACACTTATAGGTCTAAATATAGTTTACAAATCCTCCATGCAAAGTAAAAGTTTGGTATAGTATGATCTTTTTATTTGCTTTTCTTTTGTTGGCTTCAGTTTCAAAGATAAACACATACAGTGTTAAGTCAAACAAATCAGAATGAGCGTGAAAAAAAGAAAGAAAACAAGCACCATGTGTAGCCTTCAGTTTTTAGAAACCATCACCAGGTCCCGATAAAATACTTTTAGAATATAAGCTACCGAAAACAAAAACAAGTGTTTTCAACTTATACCCTTATCATGAAATGGTAACAAAAACTGATAGACCTTTTCCAATATTTTGTTTTTTGATTTTCATATTAATTAACTTATTGGGAACAAAAAGCGTTAATGAAAAGGCCCTAAATAACAAATGTGGGTTTTTGAGAAATCTGAATACAAACTTGATTACATGACGAACATTTGTGTAATGATATTTGGGTATTACTTTGAAACAACAAATCATGACCATGCAAGCAGCTTATTTGCCGTTCCCCTGGGGGATAAAGGCTTGTTTTTGCAGCCTGTAACACAGTAAACAGTGTGACAGCAAACATACATGAAGTTTCAAATGTGTGATAATGAAGTGAGAACAGTTGGTAAGACACATGGGGGTGATTCTGCGAGCCTGTTTCTTTGACAAAGTTACATGGTCTCAGTTACAGGAAGCATCTCTTGTTGGCAGACTTTCAGCGGGTGATACCATGAGAGCCCATCTCAACCTGGTCGGGGGTGGATTTCACTGTGTGCTGTGAAAGCCTATTTGTTGTGGAAAGGATTACGGTGACCGATCTAGTCGCAAACAAGATTAGTGGCAGCGGATCATGTTTGATTGGGAAGCTCCAAAACAGCTTCCACAACTGTGAGAGGGAAGTTGTTGTCCTGCTAGTAGCCAGCAGGACGGGAAATATAGAATACACATGCAAACAAATCGGGACAAGAGAAGAAGTGCTTGTTTTGTGCTGTTTTTTTTTGTTTTTTTAACTTTACTATGTCTGACAAACTCACTTCTTATAGTTTTTGGATGACGCAGATCTGGCCAGCTCACTCTGAAAAGCAGGAGATAACAAAGTAAATTTGCCTTTGTTTTTCAAAATTGAGTTGTGGAGTCATGTCTTTTTATAGAGCTGGACACACACTGTAATTCCCAGCTGAGACAGACAGACACCCCTGGTGCATCACTCTCCCTCTCATTTCATGGATCTGTCATCATCCCAGGACAAAAGCACCTCGCTGGGATGACTAATCTGCGCTCGGCTCGCTGTCCTGGCTGACTCAGGCTGCCATGTCGATTCTATTTCAGACGTGACTCAGCGATCGTTGAAGCGAGTGATGATTGGAATGGAGACAAGTCACACAAAGGGGAGACAAAGAGAAAGATGGACAGAGAGCAACAGAGGCAGGGGAGGAGGGGATTTCTATTTATTCCCAACTCGTTAAAAACTTTGGCGGACTCTGAGAGATGACAGGAAGCATAGCAGTGCTTATGTTATTCTGTGCGTGTGTGTTTTAGTATGTGTGTGTGTGTTCCATGCAGCAGTGACATTGAAAGTTCCAGGGCTGACACAGGGGACAGCCCACCTCAGTCTGGCTCAGAAACTCTCACCTTGTCTGGGCCAATGAGCACACAGTGGCCCCCTCAGTCACTGAGCAGACATATCCAGACAGTGATGCTGCTGAGCTGTGGAGGCTGAGACACAAGGGATTCTAGGAGTTGGGGTTCATGATGATAAGCTGTCATAAAAAATGCACACACAGTCAAACACACACACACACACACACACACACACACACACACACACACACACACACACACACACACACACACACACACACACACGCACAAACGCACACATGAGTGCATACATGCATATAAAGGAATATACAGTGTCAATAAGATCATATTTATCTGTTTCGTCCTTCATCTCATCTTTTCCACCCAAATCCCACCCACCTGTGCAGTCCTTACATATCATCCTCAACCTAAATATGTGAGCTAAGCAGAGTCTGACGTGCTTCCACACTGGCACACACAGCAATAATAATACAGACCCTAAAATATTTCAAGAGACACATACAAACTCATACACTGGGGTAATTTACTAAAAGGAGCACATGCACGCAAGGCAAACCTGAACCATAAGACCAGTAAATATTTATAGTTAAATGAACAAAAGACACTCATACTCTCACACGTTGTATGCTTATCCTTGGAAGCTTCAGAAGACATAGTTTTCTAATGTTTGTGTGTATATGATTAGAAACTGGGTGTGAAGTGTAATGTAATTTTGGTGACTGCAGTATGATCCTCGGTTTTGCCGTTTGACTTAAAGTACTGACTTTTGGCACGTGTAGGACAGTTTTATTGTTTGACATGACAGGTCAGTAAATTATCTAATCAAACTATGTGTCCATAGAGATAACAGCACACTGAAAAAAAAAAGAGGAGTATATTTCTTAAAATCATCTATTCGATGGGAAGACAGGAAAGAATTAAAAAAAAGTCTGCTGTCTGTGAAGGAAGGCTGCAGATATTGTTGTATTTTGACCTCTCTCTGTCTTCTTCCCGCAGATACATTGCAGATCATTGGGCCTGCTGTCTTAGCGAAGGCAGCGGTACACCATTCCTGCTGAATTATTCACGTCTCATGGAGCGAAGAAGCAGAGAGAGACAGACCGTATAAAGCCGAGCTAATTAAAGTAGTGGTATTAAAAGTGTGCCCGTGTCTCTTCCAAGAAGAGAGGAAAGAGAGATCAGCGGTGATACCTTTCCTCTCTCCGCGTCTCTATCACTTGTCCCCCCGCCTCCCTCCTTCTCTCGCTTCACTTATCCCCCCGCTTCCCTTGGCTTTCTCAGGAAAATTACAACCTGACTGCTCACTTTAATATTTCAGCATCTAAGTGAGTGTGACAGGCTCTCCTTTGTGTCGCCCTCCCCCTTCCTGTGTCCCTACCTCCATCCATCCATCCATCCATCCACCCACCCCTCGCTCTCCTCCTTGTGTCGCTTGCTTATCGTTCCCCCGACGGCTCAACTTTTACCATGTGACAGGAGAGGGAGAGAGAGGTAGAAAAAAAACAAAAAACAAATCAGGCTCAAAGCGAGGCCTCCCTGCCAGGCTATCAGGCTGTCTCTCCGTGTCTCTCGGCGAGTCCCACGACACGTACGCGACCATGAACCCACAATGAGGAGAGGTATCGCTTCGCCCCGATGTACGCCACTCATGCTCAGGCTTCGACGCACGCAGGCGGTGTTTGAGAGTGACAGAGAGGGTAGTGATCTCATCCACAGAGACAGACATGGACTCAGAATAGAGGAGAGGTGTGCGAGTGTGTATTAGAAGTCACCTCGTATACTTGAGGCACTTCAGCTCGGGAGTTCCTTTGAGAAGACGTTTCTGCAAACAAAACAGGAATGCTCTTTTGTATGTGAGGATCGACACTCAAATGCAGCTTTGTGAGTGTGTCTGATCCTGTATTATACATATCTGAATATGAGAGGTGATAAGAATGCGTTATTGGAGGTGAATAGCAAAGAAGTTGGCTCAGTGTGCAGTGTGTTCACAAGGCACTATGATACGAATAAATAATTTAGCTCGTCTACCCTGCTCCCCATTCATTCTATTTTCATGTCTGCCATTTGATATCCCTGTCTGCTTCCACTCTCAAAACAGAGCGCATTGTGTGCTGAGAGAAACACAAAAATATACAAAGAGCCCGAGGAAACAAGCCCTTTATTCCACGAAAAGCCGGGAAGTAAATGGTGCAACAACAATGTATGTACAAAAGCATCCAGGGACTACATATCTGCACATACACATGTGCCGGTATGTCTGCTCACAAACACAAGGAATCATGCACACAAACAGACGCTCTTGTCCAAAGTGAGCAGGTAGTGACATTGTACACAGCATTGATCATATAATTTACTCCTCTCTATCAAGCTACAAGACTATTGATCAAATAATTCCATACGCGGGCCTCGGCCACTGCCAAATTGCTAAAATGGGGCTGCTCTACTCAAAGCTTGTCCCGTAATGGTTTTGGCATTGATCGCGGATATCCCTCACTCACTCCCAATGCAAACAAACCACATTCAACTGCACTACTTGAGAGCAAGAAAGGGGCATGTGATCGCAGAAATCCCTTACAAAAAGAGCTGAATACAAACCCCTAAAACTGACACTGCAACACACTTATACAGAACATGCACACACAATCATTGAGCGGGGGTCTTGTCCTTAAAATAAACAATTTGCTACACATATTAGCAACGTGGAGTGGCAGGTGTGTTTTAGGGAATCATTTGAAGATTAAGGCCACTTGAAAAGGCCAATTTGACCCCATTTTTATCCCGACGGCTCAGCTGAGCGATTTCCCCACCGCTACGTTGCCCGCAGGCTTGGGGTCACACATACACATAACCACACATGAGCAGTAGGTTTGTTAATTCATGTGTGAAACAAAAGTGCTTGCATGTATACACTAACACTACCTGTGAGTGTGTACATAGCATGTAAAAACAGATCCACAGATGGAAGTTCATGGTGAAAAGTTAAAGGAAAACAAATTGAAGAGCCACAATAGGATGAGTGCAGCAGAGAGAGAGAGAGCGAGGGAGAGAATGAGTGATGATGATATGAGAGGTTATAGGTCATAAAATCTCCTTGAGGGCCTTCCTTCATTTCTAAAGTATTGTTTAATGATATTGTGCAAAAGCAGTGAAAGAGTAAAGAGAGAAAGTCACTGTTATTGTGCAGGCTGTCAATGCAGGGTGTGTTTCAGCCACACATTTCAGTTGTTCATCTTGTGCGTCTAATGGAACCGATACGTTCCGTTTTTTAATCAATACAGCTGTCTACACAGGCACTGTAATTGATCATGTTTAGGCCATGCTGAATCACGACCGCAAGCACCCCTTTGTTTTACTCTCAACAAAAATTCCAATGACCTCAAATAAGTTATGTGGCCCATCACAAGGACACTGAGTGAGTGCTGAAGAGGCTGAACTACTAACCAGCGGCTTTAGACATAGACAACACCAACGCCGCAAAAAAACAGACTTTATCTCAATTTTGACTCTCCTTCCTCTTGGATTCAGAATCTTTATAATTAAATATAAATAAATAAATAAATATATATATATATAATTCACCAAAATGACCTAAAATGCTCTGTGTTTTCAAACAAAAAGATCCTTTTCAAATATAGCTGACTAAGTGTGGAGGACATGGTCCCATCCAAAAAATCTAAAAAAAAAAAAAAAGGATCACATGAAATCTGCAGAGAGGGAAAGAACTGAGAAGGGTGACAGTGGAAACGTAACACAGGAAAGGAGGAGACACACAGAGGGTGGAAGAGGATGGGAAAGAGATAGAGTGTGACAGAAAAGGAGAGAGAAGGAGAGTCCAGCTGGTGGCAGAAACAGAGAGAGATGTAAGGATATGACACCTCCTGTCTCTGCACCGGCCCTCGCAGGCCTCTGCTGGAACATACATGACAGCCCTGTCACACTCATTTACTCTCTCTCTCTTTATCAAGAGAAATATATGTGGTGAGGAGAGTCACACACAGTGGGCGAGGGAGGAACAGACAGAGAAAAGAGGAGAGAGGGATAAGAGCGAGAACGAGACGAGGGAAATCAAAAGAGAAAAAAGAAAGAGAGGTTAAAAGCAGTAGTGACACTGCATCAACTCACTTTCACATTGAGTCCATGTTGGTGTCTTTCAGTGTGTGTGTGTGTGTGTGTGTGTGTGTGTGTGTGTGTGTGTGTCAGGGTTTCGTCTCCTAATATTCAAAAAGAAAAAAAAAAAAAAAAGATCCTTGAAATTTCAAAACTGTTGAGTGTTGATGCTCTTTGTTCACACACTCAAAGTAAAATTATTATGTGATCTCATTTGACTGTAACTTCCCACATTTCTCTTTTCTGTTACATGCTTTTGGGCTTGTTTGTTTGTGGCCCAGAAGTACTTATGATCTGCAATATCTGTGTAAAACAGAACAGGCATTACTAGCTGTATTAGCAGTGTGACATAAACAACCGCATAACACACCCATGACTCTGTTGAGCTTCCTATTCCATAGCTATGTGCTTGAATGTGAGTTTAAAGATTTTTGAACCTAGCTGAAGGGACTTTTCACCATGAGAGAAAGGGAATTACCATGTTTTTATTTTCATAAAAAGTCTGATTTTAAAAATAGAGCCACTATTCGACCATTAGCCTACCAGGAATTTAGCATCGCCTTTACATTGCATTATTATATGCATTATAACTATTTATTTTTCCTTGAATCAAACTAGGAGGGCTGCTTTTTTTGTCCATAATGCTACATTCGTTATGAACTGGCACTATACAAATGAAGATTGATTGATTAAATGCTTAATTTACTGTACAGGATTTACAAAATTTGAATCTAATGTTGAGCAAAAAGGCCCTGACTATCAGTGAACATCAAAATATTTTATTTTACAATACATACAAATCAATACACAATTCATAAATACATAATCTGCATCCCATTTCCCCATGCTTGAATTCCCATAGACATCCACGTTCCCTTGAGTTGGATTGTGGCGATCGATCAAGTTTTCCCATCGTCACCTCAGAAAACCGTTTCTTTACTGTTCCCTTGGGCATTATTTAGGTCAAACTACTGAGTTAACCTAAAGCATGAATCATAATATATCTTGAGTACTGTGAGTATGATATTTCCTGAATTACAAGCATATGCTGTATAAAACATGGACGTAATCTCAATGATGTCACCCATTGGTCGATGACAGTTGCCATCATAAAAAATGTTCAATATAGAGCGAAGAGGTGGAGTTGAGGTGGGCTTTAAAACACAAGACAAAGAACTTCAATGCACCTACCTGACAGTCAACTAAACTGCATCCCTAATTATTCAAATGCATGGCTTCTTTTTTTAAGAGTCAGTTTTGGGCTTTGCCTTTATTTAGTTGGACAGTGGATAGAGTAGGAATTCTAGGAGAGTGAAATAACATGGGAAAGCAGCCTTATGTAGAACTTGCCTACAAACATGGGGCACAACCAAAAAGCTCAGCTTTCAGCCCCTTATATATATATTTTATACCAGGCTGTAAACATGCTTATTTCTGCTGTAAAAATGGGCATTTTAATATCGGACCAAATGGGATTCTTTGGATTCTTCATCCAGCCTCAGGTCAACATTCAAGGAACTACATTTTGGGACTTCCACATTGGCTTAATTTTTCAACACCATCGATTGATCACTATTAGAACTAGAGACAAATCCTATCAAACGACGCCAGATTTAATAACAAAAACAATTCAATTTGAAGTGGCCTTATAGACCATAAGGGCTGTTATATGTTATATTATTAACTAATGAAGTTGATCAGTAAAAGTAAGCATGTTTAATATGTATTGATAGAAACTGGCTGCCCCTTCATATCAAATCTATTTTTGGTCCAAACTTCCATATTCATGCCCCTGACTTGGCAGGAGAGAAAACATCTCTGTGTGTCTCATGATGGGCATGAGATAAATAAATGAGGTGAACCAATCAAGTGACCTAGAGCGTGTATGTAAGCCTGTATCTGCTCTTGTCTGTGGCGCTCAGCTGGTTAAAATTGCATGACAGGAGGACGGGAGGTAAACCATAAGAAAGGGGGAAAAAATGATTGGAGCAGCACAGTAGTTAGTTTATGTAAAGAAAGAGAGACAGAGAGAGACAGGAATGGGGGAATGCTGAGCCTTGGAGGGCCCAGTCACTGCGCTCGACACAATAATGAATTTCAAATAAGTTATTCACTTCAGGAGTAAGTGGCTGGCACCCACTCCTTACAGCTGGTTTGTTGAGATAATTGATTTTCAAATAGTTTTGTGGACGAGGAACAGGGGCTGGAGGAGGAGTGGGGGGGGGCTGGAGAAGGGGGAAGAAGAGGGAATGACAACTACAACAGGGTAGTGTGCATGTGTGTCTCACTGCTATTTTGGAGTGTGTGCATGTCAATTATGTGTGTGTAGTGGGTGAGTGGGAAGTTACAGAGATGTTTTAATTCGCGCAGGAAAGAGGCCGTGTCGGAACAGAGGCCGGGGCGCTAGCTGTAATTAAACTGATATAGCTCTGCAGGCACACACACACACACACACACACACACACACACACACACACACGCACACGCACACGCACACGCACACATAGAAGAGATGAATTTTTCATCTCTTCCTAGTCCACTTCATCTCCACCGTCTCTCCTCTCTCTGTTCCTGGCTCAGAGCATGTTGGCCAGCTAAACTTTGCGCAGCTTTTCGCTGGCCTGTTATTATGACCAAACTCATCTGCTGGCTGCGCTGACACAGATAACTGAGCATCCAGGGTGACAGCGACACAGACTCAATGAGATGCATTAGTGGCAGGATTTGAATTGACAATGTAATTTACCACATCGCTCTCTCTCTCTCCCTCTCTCTCTCTCGCTCTCTCTCTCTATCTGTCCCCTCTTCTCACTATCTCTCTGTTTAAAACCCCGCCAGGGTTTCCATCATGAATCTGTTAAACACTTTAAACATCATACAGAAGAGAAATAGAGCACAACAAATACTGACCAAGTGAAACAGCTATTGTCCTCTTTCATCATTTCATGAGATCTCTTCGCAGTAGATTATACATTTTCCTCTTATAATTGGGAATAGTTGAGATATGTAGTCAGACATGTCTGGACCATTTTGCAGATATTCATTTTTGATTTTCAAAATAAGTTTTAAACAGCTGTATGGCATAATGCCTCTGGAGGCTCGACCAATCAGAGCAATGAAGTGCTTGATGTAAAAGTAGGCTGCTAGGCTAGCTAGTCAGTTCCGACATCTAATTAACATAGTTTCAACACAACATAGAGGCCTATAGTATGACATGATTAAGTAGACAACACTCACCATTTGTAGGCACTTGAACTCCTGTCCATTGTGTTAAAAAAACAACATGATGACCGTCATAAATTAGGTCAGATGAAAATCAGTGTGTAGACAAGGGTAACAGGGTGTATCTGCCAGAGGAAATAAACAAGAGTTTATGGATTAGTCAGGTTTTCAGAGATATAACTTATAAGAAAAGGTGTCCAGATTAATTATACTTTCTTCTTTTGTTTTTATCGTTTTTATTAACAGGGAAATGCCACATGCTTTTCAAAAAGATTTCTCATCAGCCTTGTTGAGTGGTACATAATAATTTATATAAATCAATGACAATTTCACTAAAACCACCAGAAACAGAGCAGTGAAACCACTCCCCAAACAAGACCCTGATACACTTTCATTTTAAATATTCATTAAGCTACGGAACGTGTTTTAAAACCAGCAATTCAAAGATGTTTTTAAAGCATAATTTAAATCCCGCAAGTGCTAAGAAAGACATTCCAAGTTATTGTTGCTATTGCATCATTTGAAAGAACTATTCAGAGGAAAGTTACAACATTGACCGTGTTTCCCTAAGACCTGAGGTGGTTCTTTCTGCCTATCTGTAACTGTACTTTAGATGTCACACGTCCTAAACGAGTTGACTGAGAACTTTTAAAAACGTTGTCATTGAACCTAATCCCGGGGCATACAGAATCCTCCACTATGGACTATTTATTTGACAGCTCAGTTTGTGAACACACCTCCCGACTATTTCTTGAACCTGAATTCTCAGGCAACAGGACATTTTGACAGCTCTGGCCCTGGGCCTGGATACTTATTTAGCCCATAATTGAGCAATAAGCTAAAAGCATAATCAAGATAGCTTCTATTTAGCACCTGTCAGTGTTTGTGTGTGCGTGTTGGAAACCCAAGCCTTGTCATTGTGCAAGAGGAGGAGCGAGGATCAGGCTTTGTGCAGACATGTACACAATCTCTGGAGCCAAATTCTCACACAGGACGGAGGATTGCAGGACTGATATCAGACAGACACGCACATGCACATGGACACACACACGCAAGCAGGCTAATTGTACACACTTGAAAGCTTGCACCCAGAACACAATGGTTTTTGTATTTCTGTGCACATGTTCATGTGCATGTATGTGTGTGTGTGTGTGTGTGTGTGTGTGTGTGTGTGTGTGTGTGTGTGTGTGTGTGTGTGTGTGTGTGTGTGTGTGTGTGTGTGTGTGTGTGTGTGTTACTTCTGATTTAGATTGACAGGATGCTTAGGAGGCTGTGTGCTCACTATAATTACACACACACTTGAGAAATGTCGGCTCTCGGCGTTGGAGAGGAGGGTGTAATCAACGCTCACTCTGTCATACACACACACACACACACACAGAGAGACGCACACACATGACATTCTTGAAAAGATTAGCAACACACCTCTCTGCTCTGGAATTCAATCTGAGCAAGAAGAAAATAAGTCAGGTAAACTCACACACTCTCTCACACACATGAAGGAAGCATCACTGTCATCAGTGTCATCATCAGTGACAGCTGTTGTCTTATCATCAAATCTGTCATCATCATTATCACTATCATCATCATCTTCATCACTGCACATCGTTGGCAGCAATCTTTGTTTATTTTCATCGTCCATATCTTTTAAAACAAATCCATTTACCTACACTCACACATACACAGATGCCGAGATAAGACACGGAGGTCTTATTGTGGATACTTTTAGTGCTGCATCACATTCAAGTTCATGTTTAGGTGAAAGAAGTGAAACATGAGTTTAAGTCTGTATATATCATATGTATATTACGTAACAGGGCAGAAGTAAGCATCAGTTGTAAATCTATATTGATTATGTTTGGAAAATATTACTTTTTCAAATAAATCCCCCACTTTAATTAATATAAAGAGTTGCTTGAAAAATATGGGATATGAGATAGAATGCCAGTAAATGCATTGATTTGATGTTATTTTAAACAACCCAAATTATAGTTGTCTCTTCCTCAAAACACAGCAGTAAAATACCTAATGGCTGCCACCAGCAAGTACTGTTATCCTGTTACAACAGGAAATAACAACACTGCGGTGCTTGCGATGAGAGTAGTGTTCAGCATGGCTAGCAAAATGTCAACTATTAGTGTTTTCAGATCACAAATCTTAAAATTGTTACCTTTTTTGAGTCTAAAGTGAAGAGAGATGAAATGAGTTAAAACTCAAAATAAGTGGTTCTCTTCAACAGTGCTTAGTAAGGAGGGGCAGCTAGAGCAAAATGCTACTAATGTTAGCTCAGCTTGGGTCTTTAGTTAGCCAGGCCTTTTAACAATGATAGTAATATGATGTAAAAAACATCACATTGCTATACAATTAATTAGTCATTTTGATTGTACTTGTTTCAGTATGTATTACTGACCAACAATCAATTCCAGGTAATGGATTTTGTATGAATACATCTGTTTTCAAACTGCAAGTTTTATTGTTTAGATAAAGAATCATAATTTACTTGGCTAAGGTTAAGGCTGTTGTTACAATATCCAGGTGTTTAATTTGAAAGACAAACATCAAGCTCCTTCTGCTCGCCATCTTTAATCAATCATTAATGACATTACTGCAACTGGTTTCCAGACAGGATATGTGAACAGTAAATAAAGAAGTAACTGTGACTGACTTCAAGAAAAACATGCCCAGGCTTCTGTCTGAATGGAAGAGAAGCTATTTGTTCAAGTCTTGATGTGTATTGATTAACATTTAGCCATCAGTTTTCCTCTGATCTTTCTTTAAAGCAACTTTCTAAAAACCTAAGCTTAGATAAGTGTCTGTCTTTTTCCTCAGTTCCTCCAGGGCACCTTAATTACCTCAGGCTCCATTTACTCGAGGTTATTAAAGAACAGCTGTCCCCTCCTGATGTTTAGTATGAATGTTTCTGCAGTCGTATACCAGCCTTTAGCAGTCCTGCCTTTTAGCATAACAAGCGTGCACTCTGCAGTCAAGGTTCCATGATCATTATTCTGCACCCTGTGGTCCCCGCATTCCCAAGTCCTCCTGCAGGTCCCAGCCTCCCCGCCGGGCAGGGTTGAGGGAACAGTGTTTTCATTAAGACATTCATTTTCTGCACACTGTGATTTGTTCGTGTTCTTTTAAATAGTTTCTAAAAAGCCAGGGCCCCTTGCATTAAAAGCCTCCGCAGTAGAACTATTAAGTGTAGCGAAGCAGTCGGACAAACTGTCGCTGTTATGCTATTTCAATTCAGTCACAATGGGAAGGCGTTAAGACACACACACATGCACACAAACACACACACACACACACACACACACACACACACACACACACACACACACACACACACACACACACACCACCTTGGTCCCTGTTGCAGATAGACTGCACTATCTTAACATTTCTTAAAGCGTTTTGTTTTTGCTTTTAATATAACTCAGACGCTCTGACACACACATACTCCTTTTACACACACAGGCTAACTTACACACAACCTTCCATTTTCTACTCTTTACTAGAAGGGCATTATTCCCCGTCGCAGAACTTCAAGACAGGGAAATTAATTAGGGCCTTCTTGATCTAGAAACAATTATGGTTGCAGCGTGGCCTCCTCAGCGGAGCGTCAAAGTGTAATGGCTGCCACTCCCAGCACCTTTGAAGCATCGTGCTTGCTGATGGCACTATTAGTGTGGCACTGCATTTTATCGCCACGGCCCCATCACCCTCCTAACAACTCTGAGGCAGTGTACGCTCTGATAATTAATAATTACCAAATCTAACAGCAGATAGGCTTTTTCTCATTAAGAAGGAAGAGAGATACTTGATCATTCCTGTGTATGTGTGTCTGTGTGTGTATGTGTGTGTACATTTAGCTAATTTATTAAGACATGCCAGGGACTTTACACTACTTTTAAAAAATTTAAAAAAATAGGTTTTGAGGAAATGTAAATGTTCTCTGGAAGGTTTATGTTTGGTGGCAGGAGTCTGTGGTTGGTCATTCAAAGCTCGGCACATTAGAGGACATACAACCTGATGTGTGTTGGCATCCCTGTTAAATAAAGGATTTTTATTCTGCATCAGAGTGCCTCTGACTTTCAGTTTAGACTGCCTTTCCACACTACAAACTTTGTTTATCAGAACAGTCAACTCTGTTAGCTATTTGACTTCATGTCCCCTGGTCTTGATTTGTTGACCCAGTGTAGCACTCGCTTCAATCTTCTTTTCTGATTTGTGTGGGGTTGAATTTCTAGAAAAGATCCATGGTTCACTTAACATACTAAAAATATAACTACTTCCTGACTCATGCTTTAAATCTTTGAGGACTAAGGGTCTGTATGAATTGAATTGATTTACTTAAACATCATATTTTATAAACTATTTTGTGGTGTAAAAAGTATATAACTTCATATTTCTATTAGCCTCTTGTTAATAAGAATATCACATGTAGGAAAATGTTCCTTTTTCATGAAGTGAGTGGTTCAGTTATAGGTTGAGTGTCACAATCTCCCCCGTAGGATTAATCAAGTATTTCTGATTCTGATTCTTGAGGAGCTGAGCACCCCTAAAGGTCTGCATGCTTTCTCCCCTCCTTTTTTTGATGTTCTCATTAGCAGAACATTTTGCAGAACAAAAATAGTGCAATACCTAAGGCCTTTCAAAAGGTGCAGGGTAAAATATGTGGTAATCCCACTTCTTTTAAACAGGTCAGCCTAGCCCTAGTGCATTAGAATAAAAAAGGAAACCATCCGGATTGCAGATCTGGGAGAATTATATATAGCTGATACAAATTACTTGTTTGTCGACATATTTGAGAGGTATTTGTTTTAATCCATGTGCCTTGAATGTGTGTTTTTATATGTTTGGAATTTCTGGTACACATAGAGCATTGTATGGATTGTATAAAAATTGTCAACAGACGTGAATATGTTTGTTTGTCCTAAGTGGATGGTATGAGAGGCTGTTCATGTTCAGACGGACTTTTTATCAGCCTCCGCTATCATAACTGAGACAGGCACTCAGCCATGTTCCCGTCGACTCACTGTCGGTAGCATAGCAAAGTCTGCAGGGGGCAAGCTTACATACCCGTCTCACACACACACACACACACACACACACACACACACACACACACACACACACACACACACATATGAACACACACACACGTGTCCCAGATTCTAACACAGAAAAGCACTTCGTGGACAGGCTGTCTGGGGGAAGGTGTGGACAAGATATTTTGTGTGCCTTTTCTTTGGGCTACTGAGCTGGGTAAAAAGTTCTTCATGCTGCATGTACGTAATCACAAACACACACACACACACACACACACACACACACACACGGTCCTGAGAGACGGGTCTCACTCTGTTATGTGAGGATGAATCCCTGACAGCACCCGTGTTGCACAGTAAGAGACCCCTATTTCTGCAGCCCAGAGGGAGGGCAGAAGACAGAAACCAGTGAGAGGGAGGCAAAGAGAAAAGATACAGTTGTCCGCATGTTTGTGCCCTGTGCTCATTCCTGCAGTCTTGATGTGGCACAATACGTCAGCAGCGTGAGCCCCGCATCTCTATACAGGCAAGCTGTGAAAAATGGAATTATTTCCCTCGTATGATGTGTGACCACAAAGGTCGCTCCATGTTCTCTGGTCTTTGTATGGCAGTGCATGTTCTGCTGAATGGAAGAACCTGCTTATCAATAAAGAGGCCAAGCACGGTGAAAGGCCTTCTGGAAAGGCAGCACACAAGACTGAATGAATAAATGGCAAACTCACAAATCCTGGCTTATTCTGCTCATCTGCAAAACTAAAAGCAATGATAAATATCTGCTACCAGGAGACTCTAAATGGGTGTATTTCTGTATTTTAAATGTGTCTTAATTTGAAACGGATGCAAAGCGTGTGTGCATTTGTTTGTTTTCTCTATGCCAATATACTTTCAGCACTATGTTACCTTATTTAAGTTATAGTATGTGCAAAAATAAACAACAAAAAATCCAGTTTACCAGAGTTATGTCTAACTGCAGAAAGATGACAGGTTCGATTCCTCTTGAATGTCTTGCCAGGAAAAGCTCCTTTTTTCCATCTGTTTGGCTATTGAAGCTGTAGATCTTAAAGGCTATCTCTCAGGTCCAGTGTTGAGCTGGGCACTTGAAATCTGTCATATCAAATTTGAATTCAGATCTGTTGAAAATGCGGAAGCAGAAAAATAGACAAAACATTTGCATAATGAACAGGTTTTTTAGGCTACCTAAAAAGTTAGTTCACAAAAATGACAAAATCCCACATTCTCTTATTCAGTGTTGGGGTAACGCGTAATGCCGTTGATATTTAATACTAGTTACTGACAAACAATCCATACAAACAACCGGGCTAATATAAAACACCGCCTGATCCACGATCTGTAAGCTCATAGACAGGTATGTTGCCGGCGACGTGATTCATATAAACTGTTGAGTCTGTCGCCTTTAGAGATCTAATCGGTAAAATATAATGACTACAGTGTTATTTGAAAGGTGCATGTTGTCACAGCTTAATTCTACTACAGCAACACTAAACAATGTAAACCCTTATATGAGGATTGAAAGAAGAAAAGTAACGCTCGATTTACTTTCCCCAGTATCTGGTGACTTTTATAAAGCAGTAACTCTATTAGCAACTCAGTAACTTTTTGATATTAGTGACGAGTAACTGTAAGTAGTAGTTACTAATTTTCAGTAACGTGCCCAACACTGCTCTTATTACATCTGGTCCTGCACAGCAATGCAGATAGTTTAGATGGTCTATATCTGCAGGAGAGAGTCTTTGCAATATAATCATTTCCCAGTGAAGTGTGTCGATGATCAAGTTTCATTTGGACATGGCTAAGCTACATGAAAGTCACTGTTACATTTTTAAAATGAAGTGTTTTATTATTCTGGTGATATGCGCACCACACAGAACATTTTAATGTTCTTTGATTCAGTAATACATATAAAGTTAGTTCTAAGTTGTATTACTTTAGGGACTCTGACAGATTCTATCATTTAATTATTTTAATATTAATGATCATCTGTAAAACAAAAGATGGTAAAAATGTGAAGGGTCATTGGGCTGTACTTGGAGTAAAAAAATGGTGGTGAGCAATGCTGCATCCTACAGGCTATTACACAATAGTTCTTTCCAACTTGTTGGAGTTGTTGGTTAGCTTCTGTTGCAACAGGAAATATTTGATTTCCAACTATCACTCAAACTTTCAATTTCTGCTTGTATTTTCAAATGAGCATGTATATAAAGAAAAAAAAGTGCACCTTGCGAACCCTTTTTTCAAATCGGAAAGTATTCTTGATGTTGCAGTTCCACAAAAAGGTCAAATCTATTATCTTGTTCATCTCATGATATATGTCCCTCTTCCTGTCACTCATGATTACTTTATTTCCTTTGGTGTAATCAGTCCCTCATCGGCTTCTTCTACAGCTAGTTTTTAACATTCAGCCTGCGGGAAAATAACATTACACCCGGCTCCTGAACGACTGTCGGTTTGCATGTGTTTGTGAATGTGTGTTCATGTGACGTCAGCAGGCAAGCGGTGCTCTGGGTGTCGGTATGTACCTGTTTACATTCATGCTGTTTGCTTTCACTTGCTTCTTTGAATGTGTCCATGTGTCTATACACTAGAGCATGTTTGTGTGCACACTTGTGAATGCATAAGGTGGATTGGGTGTGTTGGCGTCCTGCACCCTTGGCCTCCACCCCTATCCCACAATCCAGCTACCTCTCCCTCTTTCTTCACTGCACTGACCTGACTATTGTCCAGTCAAAGCACTGGAGAGAGCTGCAGCTCAGCTAGCATTGGCATTTTAGTCACGACACACAGACGTTCATAAACATTCATGTCACAGGAGTGCAAAGGCTAAAGAAAAAGAGAATAATTGCAAAATAGGTGATTTTATCAGATGAAAAGATATAAAGGCTTTCTTCAGAACTGAATCATTAAATGTTTTTTCTCAGCTAATGAACTATATGTTTCTGTACTTAACTTCCTGCTTCTAATTTGGCTATCAGTTTCCTGTTGATCCACAGATGTTTGAACAGCACAAACATGTGTACACTTTGTTCAAACAAAAGTGTATCCTTTATGATTATATATCTGTTCAGATGAACTTGATGGGAGTGTGAAACAGTTGTTCTGTGAGTAATAAATGTAGCAGAAAGAATATTGATGGTGAAAAAACCAACATATTAATTTATGGACTGCAACTTAAAATGCTTTATTTTGATGACATTGTGCTTTTTGCAAGATTGTTATTTTGATGTGTGTGAATCCTATGTTTTCATACTAGTGTGCACTTTACATGACACTACTTACTGTTAATCACCTGACACCCGCAGGGAGAAATGGAAACTTCTACCAGGAATGCATCTCACATTTAGATTTACTATCACCACCATGTTGAACAAACTTCATTTTAAACAGCTAAATTCTTAGGTTATTTAAGTTTATTTTTTCATTAGTGTATTGTGTTTTTGTTAGTTTGAATTGTGATTTGTGCAATTAGGTCAAAAATGTTTACATATCTAATTCAATATGAACATGAGACAATTTTGTTACATCTTAATAGAACTCCTTGTAAAAAAAAAAAAAGAAGTTCATTTGTTTCCATTTAAGTTTTTTAATTATTTTTTTGATGTCCACTCACTCCTATGGATATGTCCAATGTTATTCACCAGCATGTGAGGATTAGGCTCATGAGAATTGTGAGACAATCAAAACAGTCAAGTTGTGAACTGTAAAACCAAAGCCATGACAGATGGTAAAATCTCTGCAATTAAGTTGACTTCAAATGAAAAGTTAATCATCTGATAGTTTGCCATTATGACAAATATTTTAATGTTGATTTGATTAATTGTATATATGGAAATATCAATCAGTGCAGTTTTAAAACAAGGCTGAAGTTTGAACATTTGATATGTTTTGTGCATTCTTTGAATTTTTGCCTTTTTGAATCATCTAAACATTATGATTTAATTATTTCTTACAGTGTTTCTGAATAGAATTCTAGGGATGTCCATGACTAAGGATTTAAATAGTCACACCTGATTTGTCAGATTTTGCCTTGACTGATAGTCAAATGTTTTTTTTATTTGTGCTCATTGAATCATATTCTCATTTTCTATAAGACATAAACCACATAGTAACACTATTTGTCTTTGTCTTCCCAGCCTATAGCCAATGGGAGCCTGAGTTAAAAGGATGTGCCTACCCAATTGCACTCGACTATGTCAATGATTGACATTTCTTGTAGCCAATCCAATTCTGATTATGTCAATATGCTGCTTCAATCACTAGCTGGGGCTGATTTCTTAAGTCACACACTAAGAAGATTGAAAAGTATTAAGATATTATTTATACAAATATTGGTTATGAGTCAGGATAAAACAGAAATCTATATGTTAAATTAGACATTGAGTGTCCCATATAGCTGGAAGTGAATGATCCTTGTGTCATAAGCTGGTGTTCGACTGTGAGATTGGCAGTTTAATGAGGTTCTTTTGAACGAATTAGACCATTTGGGGTCACCTTTACAGAATTCCATAAACTTTTGGAGCCAATTGAGGATGGGCCTTTCTAAAATTGATTCCTCCACACTCACACTCCAGCACAGAGTGACCTCTGTTTGACGTCACACCCACAGCTTAGTGAAGTAGCCTTAATAAAGGTGGAGGTTAAAATACAGCAGCAAGCTAGAGGAACTCCCCTCACTCCAAAGTAAAAAGGACCTTTATGTACACATGGTTTTATGTAAATGGTAAATGGACTTGAGCTTATATAGCACTTTTCTAGTCTTCCGACGACTCACCACATGTCTCACCCACCCATTCACACCCTTTCACACACTGATGGTAGTGGTCGCTATGTAGTATTATCCATCAGAAGTAACTAATGCCATTCATACACCGCCACCGAGGCAGCGGGAGCAATTCGGGGTTAAGTGTCTTGCCCAAGGACATGTCGGACATGTTGCCCAGCTGGGGATTGAACCCGCGACCTTCCGGTTGAGAGGCGGCTCTACCAGCTGAGCCACAGCCGCCCCGTCATTCAAAGAATACGCTGTGAGCATCAATACCTTAAGCCAGACTCAATAAAATCTCTCCACAATAGGAGAAAAACTCCCGATATATTTGAGCCAATTAATTTTCAAACATCTTATTATATTAATCTGTTTACAGATTATCTGTTTTTTGCAAATCCCTGTAAACTAAAAACACCTCAGTCAAATAAACACATTATTACCAAGACTAGAAAATCGTGAATTAGATGCTGAATATAATGTAAACTTGATTTTGTCATCGGTATGACACTACTGTTTATTTAACTTAAAGGATTTGAAGTTTGTGCGGGTGATAACACAGAACTTTGATGGACCTATTAATGAACAGTTGAAAGGTGTTACACCTGTTTATTTTCGATGCAGACTCGATGTTGGAGGGTCTACCAAACCCACTCCAACTCCACAGTCAAAGCTTTTGGATGGCACTCAATGCGGTTGACCCTCCCCGCATTGTACAAAAAGGTTGTAGGGAGTGGTTTGCGGAAAGGCCCGATGTGTTTACACTCCAAGTCGTGAGTTCTGATTTCCTGTGTCACAGTGCATATCCTCCTGAGAGAAACAGTTACAATCAGTAGGTTAACACTGGTCCCTACAGGTGTAGTGAAATAAATCTCCTTTGTTACATGATAACCACCCACTTATAAAAACAGGTGTCATGTTCCAGGTGACACTGGTGCCATGGAGTTATGCCATGGCTTAATGGAGAGAGAAAAATCATAACCAGGCTAAAAATATTCAGCATGTCTGTATGAAAGCAATGAGGAGGAGGAGGATGTGATATCCTCCTGTCTTAAAAGCAGTCTTCCTCTTTCACACCATCCCACTCTCCGATTGGTATAACAGGTAATTAGTGATGTGTCATGGCCCCAGGGAGCTGAGGAACAAGAGAAAAAGGTGGGTGAAGGGAGAGACAGAGAGAGTGAGAAAGAGATTTCTGATTACCTGACAAGTTAGGGCTGGAAAGGCTACACTTAGCCCATTAAAGATTTTTTCTTCGGCTTGACATTTGAGAGCAGCTGCAAAGCTACGCGCCACCTTGCCATTTCCCTGTACACTGGGCATCCATTTAGGGACAGGGATGGAGGGAGAGAGAGAGAAAATGTGAGAGAAACAGAGAGAGAGAGAGAGGCCAACAGGCCATCTCAGCGGCACAAATGGATTTCATTCACCAGGTGAACTGTAGTACACTGATAAATGCACTTCCTTGAATGTCATCAAATGTCACCCAAGAAGCCATTTGCCAGCGCTTTAATAGCTTCCCCAGACTTCGTGGAGGGAGGGACAGAAAGTAAGAAGGTATGAGGTAAGATTAGAAAGATGATGAGTCACAAACAAATGCACGCATGAACAGCGAGGCAACACACAAGACGACAAAGGGATTAGGGCAGAGAGAGAGAGAGCGGGAACAGATGAGAACAAGGTTGGGCTTTTGTCACTTCCACATGATTAAGCAATTAGCTATTTGAGATGTCTCCAACAAGGTAGTGCAACCAGACAGAAGTGGCTGTTTAGAACATAATCCCTGTATTGCTTTGCTTCTCTTTCTCTCACCTCGTTGAACTCATCTCAGCGTAGAGAGGAGAAAAAAACTTCAATGTCCCTGAGGGGCAATTCGCTTTATAGAAGGGAACAAAACTACACAATGCATATCTTTAACATTATCAAGACAAGTTGTGGAGAATGAAATACAAATAAATAAGGACATAATAAGGGTAGCTAGCTCCTTCAACGTGTGTGTATTTACAGTATGTGTCTGTTGGCATGTTTGCCCTTCAGTAGTAGTATACATGCATGCACACACTCACCTCTGTCTGTTCAAGCAGAGCCGACATCATTAAGTGTAATGTGAGACTCACAGAAACGGTTGACGCCTAAACTTCCTGAGAACTGTCAAACAAGAACTCAGTTAAACACAAAAAAACACGAACACAAAAATATATGTAGATACAAGACTGCGTACAGCTGTTAACAAATGTTGTGTTATATATATATGTGTCAGTTAAATTTTAAAAAAAGCAAACTAATTACAGTAAGTTGTCATTTGAAAGTGTGTTAAAGGTGCTTCCTTTTAAACATGTTGCTTGAGGACAATTAAAAAAATAACAGCTAAACTGAGAAGTTAAAGTATTTTTCCCTCCTTTCACTTTTAGTCTTTCATTCATAAACTTTGTAATCCTATTGTGTTTCTTGCCTTTATTATACTTTTCATTTAGTAAGACTCTTACAATATAGAATGTCCTTCTGCACAACTTTTCCTCACTTTTACGCCTGCACATGTGCTCATTATTCTTGAACTTACTATTCACAAATATTGTTCTTTGTGTGTGTGTGTGTGTGTGTGTGTGTGTATGTGTGTGTGTGTGTGTGTGTGTGTAGGTCCTCTTAGAAGCACGAGGAAGACGCTGGCTGCAGCCAATCCTAATCCTCCATTCATTTCCACAAGCAGTTGCTAAGGTTACAAATTACCTTTGGTGCTGGTAAGTGGTTTCTTTTATGACACTGGACGCCCTAATCCTTTTACTGAATACATATTTCATTTAGGATTAGTACAACAACGGATACAGTTGTTCTTAGAATATTCCAACTTCAGCGCTCTGTTTTTGTTCAAGCTCATCAGGCACACCGACCGAGTGCAAATCAACTTCAGACTCCCTTTAAAAAATAACTAAATACATTCATAAATCTGCCTTTCATATCTCTTTTTAAACTAGAGGCGTAGGGAAGCCTGAGGGAAGTGAAGCTCAATCAGGCAGGTGACAACAAAGAGACTATCTGGTAAACAATTGATTAGCGCACATTATTCCTCTTTTGTAAGTTGTCTTCACTGTGCAGTGTATTCTCACAGAGATCAACAATAGAGACTGTTTCTTTCTTTTATGATATACACTTATCTGAAAGCTTTAAATGAATGCTAGGAAGGAACTTTTATATTTTTCAGGAAGAACATTTTAAAATGATAAAAGATTATGGATTTGAGCTGATAATTGACATGCTGGTTGATAGTATTTTTATAGGTTTGATTCAAGGCTGGGAGAGGAAATATTTCATTACATCTACTGTAAAGTTTGAGCCTCTCCTCTTTACAACACCAGCCGCCATGACATGAAAAATACACCTGTGTCATTTCAACACATTGAGTCTCTCTCTTCAGTGTGAATTAGTTTAACATTTCCATCAACTCAATCCAAGTCAACCCTCTTTCTGCTGAAGTGTGGAACAACTTATTATTATTAATAAGAGTAGAGACACACCTTTAGGATTTACTTGGTTAATGAAGAAATAAAACAATGCATGGTCCATTTTAAGGCAAAGACAAGAAACTTTATTCATACACAAAGGCGTTTTACAAAACTTAAGCAAACATCTATAAATATATAGTACAATGAGTTTAAATCATTTAAAGCGTGAATAGAGAAAAATTGAATGAATTTACTTCTGCTTCTTAATGCTTTGCTTTTTCACACTAACAGTAGATTATGAAATCTATTGAAAAATGTGTTTTGGTCTTTCAAAGATTTCCACACAATCAGAGCTATTTTAAACACGCTCCATTTCCTTTCATCTTTGTTGGGATCAGCTGCAGCCGAGAGGCTTTTTAGTGAGACCTGAAAAAGAGTGTGTTTAAGCTCAACCTGCTGGAAAGAAAAGGCTGGATTTGTATTTTACAATCCTGCCTAGACTTGAATGCCCTGATGCTTTTTAAAAAAAACTGAAAATATAGATTTAAATAGGCTCTTTGTTATTGACTTGATATAGTTATTAGAATTCGTAGATTGGTTTAAATAAAAGGCTCCAAATATGGGTTATTTTTATGTTATTGTCCTTCTTCATTGGGTCTTACCCATGTTGCTTCCTCACAGTAGAAGAGTTTTGGTGGAGAGATGTTTTACTCCTGATGGATAACCACTGAATCCAGTCTGAAAGGAGCTACTGACTGACAGATACAGTGATTTAAGAAGTACTTGTGTCCTAGTAAAAAATGACTGCTATAAAATTATACCCCTATAACTTCTGCTTGAAAATCCTTTTTTTTTTATAAATGTCACCTGATGCTGTCATATTAGTACAAATTATGTATTTGCTGTTCCTGGTGCATCAATGGGTTTGTTGCATTCCCATGTTTGTGACTTGTCAGCTCTGGGCCCTCAAAGAAACAGTGAATCATACTTTTTGACAAGTTTAGAGGGGAAATGGCTCTCATGTACATCTAGAAATTGTCAAGGGCCTGACATCTTTCTGTAAGATGACACAGGCTTGAAAGGCCTACATCATCTGGTTTACTATTGACAATGTGTTGCATTTTATCAGCTTAAGACATGGGGTTTCGGGTTAAGACTTTACCTGAAAAGTAACTCCGGCTAACAGTGGTGTAGTGTAAAGAACAATTTTAGTTAAGAAGGTGCATCTTAGAAAGAGAATATAAAGTCTCAAGCAAACTGGGAATAGATGAACATAATAAATGTACATTACTTTGTGTCTTTCCACTATAACAGGGATACTATAATCTTATTAAATAGTTAACTACTTGCCTAACTGTCTATATAACGTGCTCCTTTGGTAATTAGCTGCTGCTAGCTGACTGGCTGGTTGGATGACTGATGGGCGTATTGACCAGCTGCCTGTCTGCCTGCCAAACTGACTGACTGGCTGACTATTGAGGCTCAGTCCTGCTATGTGGTGAGATCATCATCACTGGCAAGCACAACAAAAGACTGATGGGAAGAGACTGTCAGCGTGTGTGTGTATGTGTTGGGGGTGGGGGGGTGGGGGGGGGGGGGGCGCTGTGTATAAGTGTGTGATGGCTTCATTCCTGCATCAACACTGTTCTCTCTGGATGAGTCAGTAGGCCGAGCCTGCCCATCATCCTCTCTCATCTCTCTCTATTGCACACACAGGAAATCAAAACGCTCTTGACACGCACACACACGCAGAAAATGTGGGCTTGGGGGTGAAGTGGTGCTTAGAAGGAGTGAACTCGGGGTCAGGGTGGAGAGAGACAAGAGAGGGACAGATGACACTTCTGTTTGAGACACTATGCTTCATTTTCAGCTTCTTATACGCCTGTTTGTGTTGACTAATCGTGCTTGTTTTAACCATAACATCACCTCTAAACTATTAACAAACTACTCTTCACTTTACACTTTTTATCACGGCGATATATTTCCAAAAGAAGTACTAAGCATGAGGAATAAAGAAAGCCGCAGAAAGAGGGAGAAGTGGCAGTGCGAGCGAAGGGGCACATGGGGAAAGGGATTTAACATAACACCCAGCTGTCTACCTGTCTGTCTGATTGAGGGAAAGTGGGGTTTTCAGTGTAACACGGAGCCAAGCTTTTCTCCTCTGTGGCGGCTAAAAGTGTGTATGCGTGTGTTTGTGTATGTGTGTGTACTCTCCTTGCTTGCTTGGTCTCAAGGCGCCATGGTGAGGGGGAGATAGGCAGACGACCAAAATCTCTCTCTCTCTGCTGAGTATAAATGTCTCTATGTGGACCAAAGAGAAAGGGAGAGGATGAGAGATAGCGAGAGAAAGACAGAAAGAGAGAAAAAGGACTTTATATATTTTTGTCCTGTGAGATGCAATTGTTTTTTAAAATAAAACATCATCTACAGGGTTATCTTGTGTGTAGGAAAGTCTATAACACCATACAGTTGTTCAGACAAAAACATGTCTGCTGTAAATGAGTGGAATATAAAGTATACACAGGACAGGTTGCATAGCACTAACTTCAGGGTTATTTACAAAAATGTGTGACATGTTGTATGTATGTTGTTTGCATGTTGTTGTGTTACTGTGTAATATATTGTGCCTGGATTGTAGTTAATTAATTGAAGTGCATTATTAAAACACAAAAGAAAACACACATTACAACAATGTTCCTTTTAATAGTTACAACTTTCAGATGAGCTTAAATTGATATATTTCACTCACTTGCATTTTTTAATGCAAATTGTGCAATATTAGTATATAAGTTCTTAATGGAGGCAGCCTTCTATCAAGGAATTATCTGATACAATATGAAAAAAATAAAGGTCATAGTGTACATGCTATGTTAGCTTTTCTCACATTTGACTGTGTGCTCCATACATTTTCAGCTGCACAAAATCTGTGTTTTTCTTTTCATGTATTAAGTCATTAGTTTCAGATGTAAAGCAAGACCATGTTTTTTTTTTTTTTAAATAAAACTTGTATTATTCTTTTAAACACCTCCGTAAAGATTATTCAAATGTAGAACAAAGGATTTCAAGACTAATCTAGAATATATATTCTTCTCAAAATTACATTTTAAATGAAACTGGCACTGTTCAGCAAGCTGTGCAAAAAATAGCTGTAATATAAGCTTAATATAATGACTGCCACCTTCATAACCAGAGTATAAAACTTAAGCTACACCATAGAAAACATAAGAATCTTGACGTTAAAGATAGGAATTCACCTGGTTCCGTTATAGAAGTAATTTGCATCACACTATAGAGACATGATTTCCATAATGCACTCATTCTCATTACATTTGAGCAAAAGCCAGAAAAACGGTCAAAGGCCTGAACAATGATGCAGGAGCAATTAAAATAGTGGATAACCCACCTGACCTGCAGGCAGTTATCCCTAATGAGATAATAATAATAATCTGTACTAAAAAAAGAACATCTTTATAACTTACATCATACTGCTTAAAGATGTGTTTTGTGGATTCATCAAAGCGTTGATTCAAAGGGGCATAAGCTGAATTATGTAAATCATTGTTAAGTTCATTGACTTCTAAAGCCCATCTCTTAAAGTTTTGCTGACAAAAATGTTGTCATTTCTGTTTTATGATCATAAATGTGTTGCCTTAAGTATTTCACTGTTAAGTGTTATATGCATAAAGAAAAACAATGTCTGAGCTTCAGTATCTCAGTTGCCATAGGCAAAAAAAAACCTTGAATAGAAAAGCTCGGGGAAAAAACTTCTGGAGTTAAAATCCTTGAGTAGTTAGCCTACATGTGAGGATATAAATAGGTCTGAGGCATCACCAATCCGAGCACAAAAGATTTCTCAGGCAGTAGAAGACGGGTGCAAAGTGCTAAACTCACCAGCAGCCAGTGACGTGGTGATGCTGGTCGTTTTCCTGCCGGGGGAAGATTTAATAAACGCAGAAAAACAAACAGGGTGTGTGCGCTGCGGGGTTGTTGCGGGGTGAGCGCGGTGGCGCACTGGACACATCCTCCTGTAGGAAGGAAGCGAAGTTGTGGAGAGGGGAAAAAAAGCAAACGGGAGCCGTGGACTGGTCTCTTTAACCCCGCCGTGAACTCGCGACCCTACCTTCCGACTACTTCCCATTACCTCTGCACGACATTTAGACCCACGCACGGCGGAGCGCACACGCACACGCGGCATTGTGTGCGCGGGGCTGTTTGGACGGAGAAGAGGGGATCGGAGAGGGCGGCGGCATGCTGTTCATAGAGGGGTCAGGTGAATGAAAAGCTCCGTGTTCACAGTGCAATTACAGAAAGGCATGGACGCTATTCGTCTCTGCAGAAACAGTCAATGTTATGTTGCAACAAAAACAGCCACGTTGCCTAGGTATTAAACTGAAGTGTTACCACTTTTTGGGGGGATTTTTCCTTTAGGTGTGAGAGTAAAGATAAAAGTATGAATAGAACAGTTCACCATCTATAAGTCATTACAAAAACATAATGACAAATAAAAAGATATAGCATTTCTACGTCTGAACTCTTTCTATATTTAAAGCATAATTCAATCAGCTCTCATCGCAGAAAATAATTAAAAAGGCACATGACAAGGACACTATAGTCTATATCCTAATGGTTGAAAATGTCAAAATAGGCTATGTGAATTTTTTAATCAAACTTTTTATGTCAGGATTTTAAGGAGCCTACAAATCTATTCTAAAAACGCGTATCTTGTTAAATATTCTCACTGTATTAATATGGTTTAATTTTTCGTATTCTTAAAAACTAGAAGTCACAGTAAACTCAGAAACTATATTTTGTATCTTTGATATTTAATAAAGACGTCTTTTAATGATTCATAATTCTACTATTGCCATTTAGGTTTCTAGAAAATGTACTGCTATCTCTACATAGGCTATGTACTCTTCTGTGTAAACACTTATTGTGTCAATAAGATCAAAACTTCCTTCCTTCAGAGTGTCTGTGCTAAATCGTTTAAAGGGACATAATGTTGCACTTTTTTAGTGACAAAATAAGGCTTTCGTGTTGCTTTCCTGTACAGTATCTGAGCTGCCTGTTAAATATAAAAAGACAGCAGGTTGGCTGAGTGGAAAGGTCTTGGTTTGCTGCAGAAGAGAAACGAAGCGGCCACAGGAGACACGGCGTAGTTCAGATCCACAACTACAGCTGCCACGCATGAATGTTTGATAAGCGGGGGGGGATAATGGCTCGTCAAATCAGTCAAACATAAACAGCTCTATCGCGCTCTGACATCTGCCATCCTCAACTAATAAACAGCACCTGAATAATGAATGAACTTTGATTATTATAAAGCTGAAATAGAAAATGTGTCATAAAGTGCGGATACAGGCTATGTCAAGTAGTGTGAGTTTGTTGTAGTATAGCCTTGGTCTGCCTAAAGTATTACGGTAGCCACTTAGGCCCAGATATTGTGCATTCCGGGTGGTCTGAGCATCATTTTTTTTTCTGTCTTTTTCTTTTTAATTGCGTGTTGTAGGCAGGTTACATGCAGGTTCACTGATTTCAGCAGTTTGTGTTTGAGCCCCATGAGTATGAAAACATTATGGTTTCAATATCAGGGAGTGGGTGTGCGTATGCAGGGGCTCTAACCTGATACAAACTACTGATAGCTATAGCCGACTGTAAGCCAATCAGATTTGTACTCTAGCAAAATATTTGCCTAGCACAAGCAATAGGGGAAAGATTAATATATGACATTTTATAGGATTTCTGCTCTCCTGTTGGACAATGATAATGATCCATTCATGAAGAAGTTTTTTTTTTCTAGCTTAATACTAACAGGTCTAGCATTTCCCCCCCCAACATATTGATTAAATAGATAGACTATTTCATGGAATGAGCAGAAAACTCAAAAGCCCAAGGATGATCTATGATTTAAAGGTTCTCATTGTCAATGAATTTAACTTTCACAGAAGTGTGAGTGACAGGATTTATTTCATGATGGTGGGTTGGCTATACCCATCAATATTAAATAGCCTATATGCCAAATTATTTTGTCGTATTAGAACTCTTATTTAATTTGACAGAATGAATTCTAGCAAAGTAGATGTTACAGGATAATAAACACATTTAAAAAGCAATATACTTTCCAATTTGCCAAAAATACTTTCATAGGCTTATTCGCTGCAAAAGACAAAAAACCTACAGTAACTTAGATATGACAAAACCCACATCTGAAGGGAACGACTATGTTCATTTTGTCCAACCAGCCTGTGTTTGTAACTATTTTTCCACTTTTTGTCTGAAATGCTGCCTTCCTGCCTGCTCGCGCACTCTTTGCAGGAATTGTTCTTGTTAACAATGATCACAGCCGTGCAGGCCAACAATCTCATGCACACTGAGCGGATATGACATGGCCCACCTCTTTTACACTTCTGGCCTGTCTCTAACTTGACTTGGGGGTAAACGGGCAATCGAGTGGAGTAATGTCAAAAGCTGCAGTCAAGGAGGGGAGAGAGAGATACGGAACGTGGGGGGATGAGAGAGAGTAGCTATGACGTCAGTTTTGTTCATTGCGTGCCATGCAAATACAACAACAAACAAAACATTTGAGACAATGACAGGATCGTGGGTGACATGGTGTAACCTTCAAACATACATACGTGCACGCGCGTGCCACTTCCTCGTAGGGCTATCTGGAGATCACTGGCATTACTTGATTACAAAATAAAGCATTAATATAAGCATTTACTCGAGACAGACAGAATTGTGTCACAGAAAGCGACCAGTTCTTTGAATAATTGTAGTAAATGAACATCTTTCTCGACTTGAATGTAAAAACATTGTATAAAGTAATGTAAAATAAAGTGTACGAACTATGGGTACACTACTTTCAGTTTCCATTGTGGTCTAACTTATTTGGCAAATTATTTTTGAAGCAATTCTTGAGTTGTATACATAAAACAATAATATGCAAAGTAACAGCTATAGGCTAAAATTGTTGCAATGCAACCCCTCAATGCAAAGGGGTAAAAAGTGCAATATTTGTACAAAGTGGATCGAATAAAATAGAAAGCATGAAACGGAAATACTTAAATAGGCTACATATCCCTTGTATTATTTGTACTTATTATGTTCTAATTATTCATGAGATAAACAAACAAGGAGGTCTTAAAGGGGATATCAGTGTTTTTGAACATAGCCTATATTTGTGAAACCTGAGTGTCTACCGACCCACAAAATGTGAAATAAACCCGTCCAGTTCTTTGTTTGTGGTCTGCATAAGTCTTAGAACACAGAAAAATGCTCCCTTTATGTGCACTCCTTGTGACATCACAGTTGGATTTTGGTTAAAAAAAAAAAAAAAAAAAAAATCCCCTCCCTCCCCTGATATCTCAACCATGGACTCCACCCCCAGCCTAGAGCAAAACTTTTGCGCAGGTCTGCCATTTTTATTCTCGCTAACAAGGAGTGATGTCTCCTAGGAAAACTCAGGGGGGATCATTGCATTTAAAGAGACACACACACCAAAACAGAGCGTTCTGAGAGAGCTGGTTTATACAGGGTCACAAACCTCCTCTGGTGCTTGATTCATGTTATGTTTTGATCAAATCACAGCACAGATGTTTTTATTTAGACCACAGGAGACTGTTTTAAAAGGTGGAAAAGGGGAATATGTCCCCAGCTAATTTGATCACTTTGAGTTATAGGCTATTGTTTATAATGGAGGAAGTATTCTATCACTTCGTAGGCAAATACACCACGTTGTAAAAATACTCCATTAAATCCTGTATGTTTAATATGTTAGTAAGTTATCAAGCTGAATATTGTATAAAGGTGTTTAATTATAAATGATGCATTCAATAAAAGTGTGCCTGGTTTTAGATGCTCCAATATTTTTGTATATAAAACATTTAACTGTAAAGTAACAATATCTTTCAGATATTGTGAGAATAGAGTTAGACACTTCTTTTTTTTTACAATTCTTTCCATCACTTGCTTTAGGCTATACTGTTTTGTTTGTGTGTATGGCAGCTTGATAATTTTATTCACACACAGCCTTGTGATCTCTCGTTGCATATCACTAGCTCATAAATAAAAGGCTGTTACACTTCTGAAATGCTAAAATGGTAGAGGTCATGTAGGAGCATGTGGCCAGCCCAGCAGCATCTGAAGCTAGGTTAAGAGGGACTGCGTGGCCAAAGAGTTGTGCGGCCTTGCCTCTTTGCATACCTGCCTGTTATATCCACACTTCACACATCAGCCACAGTAATTACGGCTTGTCAGCTCCGGTGACACCGGGCTGAAGGGCCACAGCTCCATCTACATCTAAGAGCCGGGACGCTTAATCAGCCCTGACAGTCAGCTCCAAAACAGTCATATTTACCCACATAAACTCTCATCATTTGTGCTGATGTAACTAGTCTGACCACAGCTCTCCAGAGACCTGAGTGCACTTTAAGGCCCACACATGCAGATGAATGACTGCCACACAGCGATTCTCCAGAAGGTGGATGTTAAAATAATCTGGAGCTGAGCTGAGGAGGTGGAGAAGCCTTGTTTTGCTCTTAAAGTTCTTCGGGGACTGAAAGGTGAGCATCATATGTAAAGCTCGGGGCAATGCATCTGATATGCACCCATTATACTTATTTCTCCATCTCTGCCTTCGTCTCCAAATCAAGCCAGCTACCTGGAAGAGTGAGCACACGGCCTCCCTCCAGCGCTGCTGCTCCGTGTCACCCTGCTGCAGCTTTTTAACACGGGGATAAGGCCACTGCGCGTTACGCGTTAAACTGAGGGTGGAGGAGATTACTTAAGAAAACGTGCGATCGATTTGTTGGAGTTACCGGAATGAAAAAAGAGGCTGTGAGAGTGTCATGATGATTTTTGAAACTGTGTCATCATATAAAAATGACTGTTGGATGGAGACTTTTTCAGGTAGCGCCTACCGCATCGAAATAGTCAATCTTATGTGTGCAAATATAGACTAACTGTGTAAAACTTTGAAAGCACAACACAAGTCCACTTAAGGACAGTAAATAATAGGGCTTAACAAAGCAGTGTGGATTATATTTCATAATTTCAATCACAACATGGAGGCAAAGGGTGGCCTATTTAAGAGAAAAAAAAGTAGGCCCTATCCCCTTAATTTTGTAAAAAGCTTAAATGACGTCATGAAGCCAGGGAGCGGATATAATAAAGTCAGAGGGACGATGAGGTGTAACCGTGCACATTTATCAAAAAGTTAACATTTAATTCAATAAGTTGAATTTCACTTTAAAATCCCACCCAGTTTCGTCACGCCACCTGTTTCGGTAATGATGACTTTCTGTTGGGAGGGGGAAAGAGGCGGCATACGAGCCTAATTGATTTTTAAGTGGTGTCTCTGTGGGTTAGAAGTGTAAGAGGGGAGTCTACTTCAGGGATCCGCCAAACTCCTCTAGTTTGTACCTGAATTGAGGGTCAGTGATGTGTTGCTGATGCGGCTCAACAAGCCGCAACTGGGGGCCAGACGAGGGTGGACGGAGGGGCCAGAGCCTGAGCTGAGCTATATAGCTTCTCTGGGTTGGGGGTTTGGAGGGTGATTATAAATGAACTTACTTCTGCAGAGGCAATAAGCTGACATGTCAAGCCTCATTCACCAGACAAAAGAAGACATCGCAGGTTTGTGATGTAGACACGCCAACACAAACACACTCTTTCTAATCTTTAAAAAAAAAAAATCTTTAGAAACATTTTCAGGATTAATACATTTCTTTTAGGTCTGTAGGTAGCAGACTGTTCGTTTACACCTTAATTCAACCGTATGTTGTTGTGCAATTATTACAAAGTGAGGCCACGGTTGCAAGCGTCACTTTCCTATAAAAAGTGGGTTAAAAGGCACCACCCACATACACTCTGACACACACGCACGCGCGCACACACGCACACACACACACACACACACACACACACACACACACGCACGCACACACGCATGCATCACGGAGCCCCGGACCTGCAGAGAAAAAGTAAGTCTCCCTGAGTGAGCGGAAGAAAGGGAGGAGAGGGAGGCCGGCCTGCAGCTCCACTCTTCCAGGGTCTCACACACACAAGATCCGGGCGCGCGGCTCCATTGAGTCCGAGAAGGCTTTTGCATGGAGGTTCATTAGAAGTAACGAGTTGACACAAGGTAAATCTTAATGTTGAGGCGCCTTTCTCTACCGGCCCGGGGAGGAGCCCTCATTAACTGTCGCTAACAACCCGTGTAAATACACTGATTGGACAGCTCCGATACAAGCTCCCAGCCCTGCCAGGAAGTCCCCCTAATGAGACCACACAATAAAAACAATAAGGGAAAGGATCGAAAGAGAGAAAGGGGTAGAGAGAGAGAGAGAGGGACACACACACGCACACACACACACACAGAGAAAGAGAGAGAAAGGTGTTAATAACCTTTGTACAAGCTTTGCTATAAAAATATGGCGCCATATTCCCCGATCAGAATGACAACAAGTTAAATTTTGTGTTTCTTCGATTGTTGATTTTACTTTTTCCTTCTACTGATCAGGATGGATGAGACCGTTTGCACCTGTTATTACAAGTACTTATCTGATGGCCGCTGTGAAAATGTAAGTGTACAGCAACCTGCTCAAACAATCAGCTAAATTATAACCAGAATACCGTGCGTAATTCTAACATATCGCGAGTCTGAAAGACAATAAAATGGATATTGCTAAGTCAGCAAGGCATGGGTATATCTGATAGCAGAAGAGAATGCACTGCAAAAAATATCTTATCACTCAATCCTTATTTTATCATATGACAACCAAAACGCAGAGATATTTCAGACATTTGAACAATAGCAGTTTTTTTTCTTCCAGAAATAAGAGTAAGCATCTTTAAGCTACTTCAAATATGGCTCATTTTTATGATTTAGAACATTTGAATCACTGAATTTGTGATGAAAATTTGAACTTAATTGTAGCATCCTGTCATGTTTCATATTTCTGAATAATAATCGTGCATTTTCAAAACCAACTTCCAAGCGCTTCATGAAACTTTACTTTGAGATTTTTTATTATTTTTTATTATTTTCCTTTTTTTACAGTGTATAGTTCATGCACTCTGGTATGGTCAGCACAGAACGGAGGGGATTTTGCGCCCCGTCCCGACAGCACCCCACATCCATTCAGTGGATACTAATGGACAACAACTTCGAAACGGATTATAATGTAAAAAGTTTGAAAGAAGCATATTAAGTTTTCTTGTAAACAAAAATGCAGAAAAACGTATAATTCATTTAAAATTCTAAAAGTGCCCAATAATTTATTAATCAAAATAAGTCAGCTAGTTTCCAGAACAGAAATTGCAACAACGTTTGCGGAACCGACAAAACTCACAGATGCAGCGGTCAGATTTCCATCCTAATATGTCACAAACTGAACAGTGAAATAGCAGCGAAGCAGTGTCCCGTCAAGCCCTGCTCCAGTGACAGTCTGTGCACTGCCCTGCACACAGCTCTGCGGGAACGAAGAAGAGGAGCAAGGTGAAAAATAAAGCGAAATTGGAAAAGGCAATTGTTTATGTTTTGGTAAAAAAAAAAACTTAGTCGTTGAATTTCCAAATAATGTAAAATAAAAGTCGTGCATTCTTTGACATGCGACTGATAACCAGAAGTACTCACGAGCGCGAAAATAAAAGCACGTGTGTATGCATACCAAACTAGAAAGTACGCAAAATCGTTTAAAGCAATAACAAAACGAAAATCATGATTTTCTTTAATACGTACCCGTCATTGCTCAAGTGTCGTCCTGCGTTTTGTTAGGATGAATCCTGATGAATTCAGGATGGAGCAGCAGGCACACGAGGCTCTCCTGTGTTTGCCAGGGAGGGGTGTGCTGCCTTTTCTGTCCAGCCTCTGCCAAAGCGGGGTCAACGAGGGAGCAAAAAAATAAAACAAGACTCTCGCCCTTTCTCTCGTGCCTTCTTTCTCTTTCCCTTTCCCTCTTACCTTTTGCAGTCAACACCTTTTTCTTTCTTTCTCCCATCCGGTCCTCTCCTCTCTCTCTCTCTCACTCCACTCACTACATGACGTAACATCAGCTTTGTTTATTTGCTGCCCTTATGGGAACAGACTGATAATGAAAATAACTGGCTAATTTGCAATTAACCAGAATGGCAATTAACATGTTAGTATCACTGTTTGTTGCAAGCACTGTTGGTGGAAAGGAGTCATCCAATATCTTCAACAAGAAAAAAAAACGTTATTCATCGGAAAGTTCTGAGAAAAAGAAGTTTACTTCGAAAACAAATTAAGTAGCGTTGACACAGGAAGAGATATGGCGGTACAAACTGTGTTTCTGTGCTTGACGAACATATTATGGGTGTGTTAGTTTTCAGAATGTTGTTTGTGTTGTGGTGTCTGGAGGTTTAGGCTGTAAGTAAACGGAGAAGACGTTAAATACTCCATGTGCATTCAGAGCTTCTGTCCCCCGCTGCTCCGAACATTCAAGCAAGCCCTCGGATAAACACACAATTAGGGCAGGTGAATAAACTTGTTTGGGGGGTGTTAATTACATGCTTAACGTAAACAAAAGCCATGTAAAAGAATGTGAATTACCAATGGCTTTTCCCCCTCAATCCCTATTCAGGTTTTACATTTCACCATCTAGCCTCTTGTCGGAGTGATTTCCGAATTGCCTGCGAGGGCTTCTCCCTCCAAAACATTATGCTGGATAATACCTGCAGCCTCAGCTTGAATGGTTATCACCTAAATTGGTGCACCGTGGAACCCGGGCAGGTAGGAAGGAGGCTTTGCATATTCGGAGTAGTGCTGCTAAGCCTGCACTCTCGACTTAATTTTGGGGTCGTGCGTGCATGTGTGCGTGTTGGGGAGATAGAGGGAGAGAGAAAGGTGTGTGTGTGTAGGCTAGGAGGTTAGTTTTAACACCAGCATGAAAATACCTGGCTTTACTTCCAGTCCACAGCGCTTTCCAATGGGACCAATTCAAGTGCCACTTGAAATTACTTCTCCTGAGGTTCGAACAGCAGCGCAGTGGAAAGGTTTGATGCCAGATACCACTGTACCCACCCACCCACCCACATCTCTCTCTCTCTCTTTCTCTCTCTCTCTCTCTCTCACACACACACACCCCCAAAAGAAGTACACAGACCAAACGCCTGACCCTGGAACAATATCATCACCATCCCTGCTTTGCATCACATACACCACTAGACACTGGCGCTGTACGCTTTCACGCGCCTAAATGCTAGACTCAAAGTTATCGTTTCTACCCAAAATGTTGATGCGTAAAAGTGCGCAAACGTGCGTAATTGCGCCTGCATTTGGTTAAGTATGTCATCAGAGGTGATGAACATAAATGGTTGCATTGGCTCTACATGCACGTGGATTTGGTCTACTTACTGTCCATGCAGGCTTGAAGTTGGTGGTCTTTCGGCCCGGAGAATGTGCAAATCTGAGAGAGAGGGAAGGAAAAGTTTTGAATTCCTGAATGATTTTGTAGAAAGGCGGCTTAGGATCATTATGTCAGCTTTATTGAGGGCGGATTAAGTGGAGTCTAGATGCTACGCCTTGTACACGGCCCTTTCACAATGTGAGCACTGTTCGTGTTAGAGTGAACTCACACTATTTTAACACCCTTTAAGCCCTGTCTAAATATGAAGCCGTTTTAGCCATAAACATGAAAATCACACCGCCGCGGCTACTGCTGTAAGCCGAATCCTGTGACTGGATGTGGACATGGATCGTGTCCTTACCTCTAGATCAAATACATGAAAACTGCTTTTATGTCCCCAAGAAGCTTTCATGTTGCCATTTGATTGTAATTCCTATACTAATGGTATTAATTAGAGGGCTGGACTAACACAGCACCCCGTGATAAACGGGTGGCATTAAGAGGGTGATGCCTTAAGCAAATTAGTTTTCAAACTAAAACGCTGTGACCTTTGTTAGATCAACAGAAAGCCGCGCATCGATATTCATTTGGAACAATAAATTGTGTTGGTTGGAGAGGAGGCAGCGGGCAGGGGGCCAGGGCTGCACCCAGCGTCCCAGAAGCGAGGCCGGGGACAGCAGGAGGGGGAGCGGCATCACACGGCAGCCTGCACCCAGACCTGCACCCACCAAACACAAAGTGACCACATACACCAGCAAATCATGCTCAGAACAAATCATAAAGATGCGAACTTGCAGTTAAAAACATCGACGGATCCGGTGATAGCCAACAGATTCTAGGATGATTTCATTAATTGAAATTTTGGAAATAAGGAAAATAGAAAGTGATAAGATACAGTACATGAGAAGGAAACCCAATAACGCCTCCCCTTTCCTGGGACAAAAATGAATAAATTGATAAATACGATCAAAAGTAGCGGATACAGGAAAAAACTAGGAAAACAATGTGCAAATTGACTCGCTTCTACTCGAAACGTGTATTCCGGAGTTGCAGTCATTGGTTGTCCATTTGTCACCCTTTTAAAGCTCCCTCTGCCTCCCTCCCTCCCACACCGGCTCTCCTAAGCATCTCCAGTCTACATATCTTCTTTAGCTTTAACGAGCCTCGTTAAGATCGCAATAATATTCCACCCTCTAATTGCTCATTCCATTCAGCAGATAGGCGAGCATTGGCTTGTGCCTGATGCGCGCGGTGCGGTGGGAGGGTTGCTGTGGAGATCGGAGACTCTGATAACCCCCCGTGCGTGCTTCACAAGTGGTGAAAGCCTCGCGCTACGTACTGGCTAATGATTGGCACGCTTGACAGTGATTGGCAGGGCTGCCATGACAACGCTACAACGACACCAAGAAGACCAATAGAAAAGGGAAACAAAATGTTTCAATGCTACACTCAACGGCGGATTTAGGGGGGAGATATTATGAGGCTGGTGTCATTAGGCGATAGCCATTGAATCATTCAATCTTTTTTACCGGCCGGGTTTTTTCGGTTTTTCCCTTTTCTCGTTAATTTTCTTTTCTCTCAGGTCATTTCCATGGTTTTCAGATCGCCTTTAGAGCTTTATCCCTCCCATTTCTTCCTGCCAAACTTCGCTGATCGCCCTCTGCTCCTGGCGAACAGCGCTCCCACCACCAGGTCTCCAGAAGACTTGTCCATGTTTCAGCTACCGACTCTCAACTTCTCCCCGGAGCAGGTGGCGAGCGTCTGCGAGACGCTGGAGGAGACCGGGGACATCGAACGGCTGGGCCGCTTCCTCTGGTCCCTGCCAGTGGCTCCGGGAGCGTGTGAGGCGATCAACAAGCACGAGTCCATCCTGCGCGCCCGGGCCGTGGTGGCGTTCCACACGGGGAATTTTAGAGACCTGTACCACATCCTGGAGAACCACAAGTTCACCAAGGACTCACACGGCAAACTGCAGGCCATGTGGTTGGAAGCACACTACCAGGAGGCCGAGAAGCTCCGCGGACGTCCCCTCGGACCGGTCGATAAGTACCGGGTGCGGAAGAAGTTTCCGCTGCCTCGGACCATCTGGGACGGTGAGCAGAAGACGCACTGTTTCAAAGAGCGGACACGGAGCCTGCTGAGGGAGTGGTACCTTCAGGACCCGTATCCAAACCCAAGCAAGAAAAGGGAACTGGCTCAAGCCACTGGACTCACTCCTACACAGGTCGGAAACTGGTTTAAAAACCGGAGGCAACGAGACAGAGCTGCGGCGGCCAAAAACAGGTTGGTGCTTTCTTCTTTTTCTTTTTAAATCCACACAGCCGACACGCAACAATGTTGGAAAGTTCGCGTAAAATGCTTAAACGAAGATTTGAAGTTGAGTATAATAAACATGTAGTAGTGTTTACAGACAGAGACTGTCTAGGGAAAAGACGAGTCTGTCTGCAGGGGGAGGGAGCAAGCTGCGCCGACATTTTTGTTATGATGTGAAAATAAGATGAACACAAAAAAGACTGTTGATGCTTTACTTAACATCCAAAACTGTCTTCAAAAATATAATGTATTTTTAGTTTCATATAAAAGCCTCTTCAACGTTTCGCTTGACAGGAAATGGGACTTTGCGGGTCTGTCCAGTTGAATTTTGAATTATAAGATATAACAAACATACAGGTTATGTTAAAACTCATGTGCTTTGATGCTTAAATAACTCCGATTTAAATAATAAAAAATATATATTACAATCACAAACCAAACGGCTGTTAAACCGGACATGAGCTGCAGAGTATAGCTTTTAAAGAATCAGCTTGTTTATCTTTTCGATTGGAGTGAAAGTGTAGAAATAAAAGTCAAAGAGAGCTTTGAATATTTTTGTAAACATTATTGTACTTCACTCATTCTAGACACACGTGTATTCAGATGAAGATGGTGTAAACATCCATATAAATAATTATTTAAGATATATTTTCTTTATATTTTGTAAAGCATGGCATAAACAGTACTGGATTAAATTTACTATTTGTATTTATCCAAATCTAAAATGTCTCTACTCCTTTGAATATATTGAAATTGTAATTCACTGCAAATATTTTTTTAAATATATTAATATTTAAAATATTAAAGCAGTGCTGTGTTTTATTTCAGCTACACAACGCATAGACTCATCATTACCATGCCGTACAAGGCTTTTATAATTTAAACATCACATGTTACTTAGAATTGTAGAAAAAGATTATCCTAAAGGATAATACAGATATTACTGATATTACTTGACTAAAATGAGCATGCGTATTAAAAACAGCATTTGCAGCACGTAGGCTGCATTGAGAGTGGTATCATTCCATTGAAATGCTATAATTGATTAGAAAATAAAACGGAGAGGACTTAGCCATATGAATACTATTCTAATCTTTTTGCTAAATGAAGAGATATATTTCCAGCCTGACATTATCCCGCCGTGATCGAGTTATTACCGTGAGTGGATTGGAGATAATCATTTAGGATGATTGAAGTAAACCTGGAGCTCCACGTCACTCATTCACACACTTCCACTTCAATCAGACTAAAAATAAGTGTGTTGAATCATCGTGACATTCTGCACATGGACAAAGGCCTATATTCTTTTAAAATAAACGATAATCATTTGTTTATGAATCTGCAGGGTCACGGGGGATTTTTGACCGAAATAAAATCGTTCAATGAGGAAGAACAATGATAAAAGTAGAGCGAATGCAGCTCAAAGCAGACTGCAAATAAACAGCTAAAGTCTAAAAATGTCATTCAACTGCTCTTTTAAGACAAACCAAGTTGGATTTAAAGCTTATTTTCTGGTATTGATGTGACTTGTAATTTAGATTCCAGGTTGCTGACTTGCGCGTTCATCGTGTCTACTTTTGCAGGAAAACAAAACAAAACTCCATTACATTTCTTCCAACATTTAGCAGTCTAAATAGTGCTGTGTTTTGTCCCCCTGAAAGCTGGCTATTTGATAAAAGCATGCATGCATGGCTGGGGCCGGCAGGGGGAAAGAAAAGGCGAGTTTGAACCCCTATTTTGCACGAGGAGGAGGAGGGTGAGGGGGGACATTCTCAGGTCTAATTGCCATTTCTCTCATTTTTTTTCTTCTTCTCTTTTCCCCCTCCTCCCCTCCTCCTACTTCTCGCTTCTTTTCTTTCTCCAGGCTCCAGCACCAAGCAATAGGACCGAGCGGTATGAGGTCGCTCTCAGAGGCCGGTCTCACCCCTCACAGCTCGGCGGAGTCGCCTTCGACTGCGGCAAGTCCCACCACCAGCGTTTCCAGTATGACAGAACGAGTCGATACTGGGACGTCCATCCTGTCTGTCACATCCAGTGACTCGGAGTGCGATGTATGATACGGAGGAAAGGAGAAAATAACACACAAAAACAAACACAAAAAGAGAAATATTTACAGGGAAAATGGACCTGAGAGGAAGAAAAAAAGACTTATGAAATATCGCGGATGAAAAAAGGACCGATTGATATAAATATTAAAATAAAAGAGATAAAAGCACGTCTTTTTTTTATTAAAAGCGCTTTCAAAGGACCCACGTCTCCCCCTCCTCTTCATACCCCCACACCACCACCAACACCACCTCTACTACTAGACTACTTGCATGATGTCTTTTTTTATTTTTGATTTGTAATCAGGGAAATAACCTGAATGCAAGATTTTCCATCAAGAACATCGATCAGAGGGAATAAAACAGATCGCCTTGGTGTCTTCTTCGTCGCCTTTTCCTCCACCCATCTCCGTTTTAAGTCCAAGTGATGATGATGCCACGCAGACAAGATGCAATCCTTTTTTTTTTTTTTTTTTTTACTTTGTGTTCATCAGACAATCATTTTAAGTCGTAAGCACCTTTTTAAATACACTTCTGTCACTGCCTGTGTGGGGTTCATGGTCAAAAAATGTCGTTTATGACTGTATCAGATTTTTATTTTTATTTTCAAAATTTTATATTGAATTATGTATATCTCAAATAATGCGATCATTCTCCCGGTCTGTAATATACGTGTAGAAATATTGCTTGTACATAATTATTGCTCTCTCCCCTCTCGCCTCATCCTCTTTTCTATCCCTCCCTCACTTTTCTTGACTTGGTGTTCCTACATAAAATATTTGTCAAAACTTACAACTCAAGTGCTCTAGGCGTTTTTGTTGTTGTTTTTTTTTTTTTGGGGGGGGGGGGGGGGGGGGTGGTGGTTCAATTGACATATGTTGCCATTCAGAAGTAAAATATGAAAAGTGGAATAGCTTGTTATTACTACATTTACTCAAGTGCAGGCTGCCCCCCTCTTCTTCTCCTCCTCTGTGCCGCCCCAGGGTCGCTCAAAGCGCTTATTTACATTATTCAGTGTTTCTTTTCTTGCGTGGTTATTATGTTAATGTACCATACATTTCTAAATCAAATACAGTATTCAATTTGCTATACCTCGTCCCGTGATGTGTGTCTCTCCATCCGATTACGGATAAGGACATTAATAAGTAGCTAAACACATGTTCATATTGGCTCATTATTGGATTGTGGAAGCATTAATGCTCATCAGGGCTTATGTGTTAACCCAGGCTGGGTTATAAAGTCAGAGGAATGAAGTCAACGCAAAGTTTTAGGTTTTATATCCGGGATAGAGTTGTCAAAAATGTTGTAGCTTTTGATTTTTCCCGAAGAAGTTGTGTTTTACTCCATTTCCAGAGGGAAAATGTTGGTAAATTCGCCTATACGAGTGCTTCTGTATGCTCCATAAATTCTGGCAAACGTCAACGTCATGCAGCACTTAAAAATGTGAGTGCTATTTCCCCTTTTGTTTACCGTTGCCAGTGAATACAGAAATTAAGTAAACGCGCCATTAAATGGGCTAATCACGATGGGACTCCTCCCCTGTCCCAATCTCCCATTGTGGCCCGCTGAAAAGGGCTTTTCTTCCTCGGACGAGAACCATTTCCCCCCTCCAAAAAAGGCTTTCTCTCCTGCAGTCCTTTTCCATCTAAATCCCCAACCAATTATGCTGCAGACTGGGGCACATTTCGCTATAGGACACTGTTGCAGGAGGTATAGTTTATGGTGTAAAACCCTTTGGCAAAACATTTTGCCACCAAGAAGCAGCATGAAGGATTTCCCCATGTGCATTTCTTATTTTATTAACTATAGAAAACTCTAAAGTACACGTCGAATCGCTGTGAGTGTAGTAGTGCCAAGTTTAGTAACAGAAAGTAGGACATGACAGAAGCCATGTTTGGAGCAGGGAGAGCGCAGGAGATTTTTAAAAAGTGGAGCCTGGCATGAAAAGCTACGTTTTCTGTATAGGCTTTTATTATTACAAGACGGCTGAAACCGTTCAGTCTCCAACAAGGCAGCGCGGGACCTTCAGGCCTACTGTGGTGTCAGCAAAAACAGGATGTTTAGATAATTCTTCAGGATGTTTGGTAATTTTGTGAAAAGTCTGAAAGCTTAAATCAGAAATTCTATGGGCGTTTTGTTTGTCTGTGCGTAAATGCGCACGGAACAGAGACTGAAAGGGGGTGTTAAACTGTGAGAATACAGAGCAGGAAACCAATTCCCATACAAAACGTGCCTAATTAGACTAGTTTCCTTTTATATAATGGATATAAGTTATTAACTCATGTGAACAAGGATGCGTAGAAGGACAACATAAAACAAACCAATCATAGCTCATAAATTCTTCTTAAACTATATGTTTTATTTAGAGTGAGATATGTCGAGATGCTTTTTTAAAAGCAAACTTAGCTGTAGATTCTTCACAAGACATATTGTGTTTTTTCCTCCATAGAATTTATCAGTGTCCACTGGATGAAATGTGCGCATTCGCCATAAGTCTCCCTCAGACGGATACCAATCAAAACACAATAACAAGTGTGTCAAAAGCGTCAGCCAGTCGACTCAAAGGGCCTGTGATCCTGAAATAACCGAGGCTAGAATGCAGACAAACGCACAGCTCAGCTGCCTGTCTGCCTGAAACAAACCATCCCTCCCCGCGCCCATTGGCTGTCAATGGCAGATGAAGTAAATCTGTATCATATTTTTAAACCCTTTCCGGGTCTTAAACCGGCCTGCCAGAGACAGATATGCCCTATCAAGAGCACCGAGGGGCCATGGCACCGCCGCACCAGCAGACCCTTATCACACACACCCCCACCTCTCCATTTACGCACTCCACAAGTTTTATTGGCTGCGACAAGTCCCGGCTATGATTGAGATTAAATTAATCGTAAACTGAAGAGCATTTTTTATCGGCAAAGGAGGACACGAGGATTAAGGCTGTATATCTGAGAGATGGAGCCACAGATAGAGACTCATGAATACCAAACAAGCAATGAATGAATAGGCTTCATTTGCGCTACGTTACGTTCATTATGCCAAGGCTTTAAACACGGTGTAGCAGTAATATGCAGATACAAACTTAACTTATTCAGGAAAAATAAAGAAATCAACGTGTTTGTTGGAAATACTGTGTTCAAAAAAACTGCAATTGCCTTTTACACCTCTTTGCAAGCAAGTCCCGTGTGCACTCCATGAACACAAATGGATTTTTTTTTTTAAAATAGATACTGCTTTATGCTCCTGCCAACTATGTGTTAAATAAATATAATTGGTATTCTAGGTTTGGATATGATACATCCAAAAGTCAATATTATCGGTAATTGGTAAATGGTGATTATCCATTACTTGTTTAGACATGTAAACAACCCGCATGTAAACAGGTACATTACTGTCCGCGTTGTGGGCCAGAGCAGCAGCAGTAGTAAAAAAAAAAGTGCTGCAAGTGTGAGTCTATCTGTTGCTGGCTGGGGTCATTAACAGTGGGGGAGCTCTTGTTCGTGATCTGTCAACTCAAATATGGATCACCAGACAAAGGAACTTAGCGAGGAGTAATCTGTGTGTGTGATACTTTCATGAGACTGAACGAGAATGTGAGACAAGTGCGGCAACAATGGAGACCAGCATGTTTTTCTCTCTTTCCACTCCCTTTAAGTTGTTTTGCGTTGATCTGAGCCGGTGCATCTGTCAAACGAGATTTGCATGAACATCAAGCTGAACGTCAACAACATAAAGACGATTAGCTTTTCATAGCTTTCAGATTTGAAGTCAGAGTGGTTTGAAAGTGGAGAAAAGCACAAACTAATTCTCTCCTGAAAATGCTCTTTGTGTGGATTCGTGTTTTTTTTTTTTTTTTTACGCGTTAACATCCGCTTAGAGGTCATAGTTTACTTTCCCAACACAACTTCTTCTACACCGAAGTTAAAGCAGACACTGTCAGTCCAACTATAGGGAACAGGAGGAAGGAGGAGGAGGAGGAGGAGGAGGAGGAGGGGGGTGGGGGGGCAATTAAGCCAAGTCTGGCGGTGAGAAATACTGGCCATGCCCTGTTTTTTCTCGGATTTCACCGGTTAACTGAGCACAACTTTTCTATTGTTGTGTATTCATGCAGCAGCCAAAGAGCACCAGTTTCCCTATAGCCTCTGCAGCGCGGCTGTCAGTGCAGGAATGAGCGGGGCCCTGTGGACTGAACTTTCTGCTCTCCTGTCTGCAATAGGTAAGACGTAGCGCTGCAGCATTTTATTAGGTCTATACTGAGTCATGACTTTTCATTCTGCATCTGGACAGATATCTAATTGTATGGTTATTATGAGACATATCTAAGCAACAATTTGTAGAGGCCAAAAAAGTCGAGCCTATATTCATAACAAATCACATTTTCAATTAAGCACCACCCTTACATCACTAAATCACAGCTGCACCACGTTGTCGGTATCTTTCCTCGCAAATGTCGTTATATGGGATTACAGGAGAGGAAAAGGTATCATAAAGCTAAAATAATATTAGCTATTAAAGTAAAAAACTATGTTCTGGAAATTGACTATGAAGTTATTTGGCAGGATTACAAGCAGGCCACCGTCATGAGATGTACGACAGTTGGACGCTTTTGTGTACTTTCAATTATGTGACTCTGCCCGTCGTGCGTAAAATGTGTGCGTTTTTCCCCAATGCCAGCCGCCATACACCTGCTACTTGTTGTCCACACACCCCCCCCCCACCACCACCATCACACACACACACACACACACACCTTCCAACCAACCCCCCGACCTCACCAAACATTCACACAATTTCTCCAACACTAACCACGTATCACACACACACTCCCTGAAAGTGTCCATCTATTAAAAAGTAATTTGGAGGTCACACAAGGCACGAGGCAGTGATACAGGATCAGAGTGTGTGAGCTTTCATTATATGAAGGCTACCGTGTACACACAGATGGGATCATTCTCTTCCTCTTTCATAGGCAGGTTGGGTGGGAGGTGTGTGGGTTTGTGTGTGTGTGTGTGTGTGTGTGTGTGTGTGTGTGAGTGTGTGTGTGTGTGTGTGTGTGTGTGTGTGTGTGTGTGTGTGTGTGTGTGTGTGTGTGTGTGTGTGTGTGTAGTAGTGGGGGGCTTGGAGAAATACTTCAGTATAATGCTGATTAGTGTGGACTGCCATTGCACAAGCCTCATCTTTTTAAAACAAGCATAACATGAAAGCAACCCAACTCTAGCTTACTCAAGCGAACATAACCCTCCTGCACACACACATACGCGCGCGCGCGCACTAACACACACAACTCTCTCGCGCGCACATGCACGCGTATAGCGTTGCAGTGGCAGCACATATGTGTGTGTGTGTGTGTGTGTGTGTGTGTTGGGGTGGGGGCTCTGGCTGGGTGCAGGCTGTGATCTCTCGCCTTGTGCACACCGAGTGGACAGAGGGCTGAGCAGCTTAAATAGAGCCCCAGCACCTGTGTTTTCTACCGCCGTTCTCAGGCCTCCTTTTTAGCATTGCACGGCACGGAACAGCACTGATATCAGCAATGAAAATTCAGCATCTTTATACAAAACACGTGACAAATATAAAGGGAAGAATGATTATTAATAACTAGCTTTAGAAGTAATTTGTGCCAAATGAAAGTGTAACTATGGCCACAATTATAATAATTGTATATTGATAGTAGATCGTTTAGCTAAATTCTAGGGTTAATTTTAAGTATACAGCAAGATATTTCTGATGCTAGCAGGTCTATCTCAAAACAAAAAATGGAATCTCAAATGTTGTAAAAATTGTCTGAATGTCCCGCAGCTTTGTCTGATCTAAAAAATGTCTCCCTCTGAAAATATAAGGAAAGTAGACCACCCTTCTCTCGGACTTGCTTCTTTTTGGTGACTCGCCCCCTCTGCTCCCCTCTTTTCCTTCCACGAATTGGTGATTGTTTGTTCCCTGGTCTGATGCTGAAGGCTTTTGTCCGTCAGCTGGAGCTCCTGCCTGCTCTGGTTCTGAAAGCACCGGATGAACCTGGACATGGACACCCGGTCCCGCTGTGCTTAGACACAAAACCCACACCAGTCCACTTGTTTTTCTTAACTCTTTCGATTTTGGCGATAATAGAAAACTTCTGGCAATGGTGTCCGGGTTGCAGGTCAACATGGCACACATTAATCGTGACAGAAGTTTTGGACTAAACATATATAAATATAGAATAAATCTGGTATCGTTTTTTTGCCCCTCAGACAAGACTTAAAAGGCACATTTAAAGAAACCTGTAATTTTAGGATTTTTTTGTTTTACGTTCCAGATTTTACTTCCACTTCAACACCTCAAACTATTTGGTATATGATACGAGCAAGCAATTTACAGGAAATGTGAGAAAAAATAAAAACAGCAGCTCAATTGTTCTGCCCCAGTGATAATATTAACACAGATTTGAGATTTTGTGTTTTTAGGATAAATAATGACATTTTGTAATGATGAAAATAAGTGCTTAGCCATATTTGTAGTACATGCATTTCACGAAATAACATTTAACATTAAAGTATTTTTTCCAAATATGTCACACGCAGTCAAAAGCCTCTGTTTTAGTAAAGCTTGCCCGGTGACACGCCTCCTTTTTGTGCCAGTGCACTCGACTAAAGGTCGCAGATTGACTGAGGCCTGGGTGTCCTTATCAATTTAACCCTCATTTACAAAGCTATGGCACGGATTGCCCGGGATGCCTCACAAACAGCCCCGACAAGAGGAAACTGTGAGCGGACAGCGGGCGGACAGGCAGGTGCAGAGCCTGGCAAAAAGCAGGCTGAGCGGGACAGAGCCACACATGTGCCTTGACTGCCATCTAGAGGACGTTTAGGGAAAATATCTCCAAACTGTTTCCCACATGTCAAGGTGTTCAATATTGAAGGCTGCTGCTTGAGTTAAGTTGAAAAAAATTCCACCAAACTATAGCGTCACATATTTTTCGTAATGTATTTGAACAAAGTTTGGTTGCTTCACTTGAGATTTTGTGCAGCAGTTGTGTACTGTATGTTTTTATCCGCCTACTTGTGACATCACGGTTTGGCTACAATCACCATAAAATGTGTACCTGTTTTTGAGCTGGGACTTCATTTTTCTTTTTCTTTTTTTAATCCTACTTGTGTTTCAGTTAATGTCAGTGTGAGCATGAACATACATACTGGCTTACACAACCGGGACAAGTGCAAGCCAGTGAGTTCATACAGCCCACACATACACACAGACACACACCGTATATATATATATACACACACACACACACACTGTACAGGGTGCAACTCATTAAAGTTTCATTGCATGAAAGTCAAATGATGTTGGAACACTGAAGCTGCTTCTCCATTCAGAGCTAGATGAAGGATTCAGACGCCAGAGAGTGAAATGGAACCCTCGATCCCTGGTTAATTTTTAAAAACCGATACCCAGAGTTTTACTGAGGCCGCCAAGGAGACAAGTGACTGACTGCTGTGTGTGTGTACATGAGAGCAAGATGGTGGTGAGGAGGGGAGGAGGCATAATGGTGTCCGTTGGAGCGCGGCCTTTTAGAGTTTAACTTGCCTATTATGGCGAGCAGGGCAGGGGGAGGGAGAGGAATGGGAGAATGCAACAGAGAAGGTTTCACTGTAAATGGACAGTAAAACGCTTACGGCAATCCACCATTAAATCATTGCAAGAGGAGTAGCCGGCATGTTACACGCCATAGGCAATAACTCTTTCATGTCCCCACTTTGGATCCACTCGCATGTCTCAAACAGTTTCAGCCTGATTTGAGGTTCACATGAGAGGATAAGAAACCTTTATGTGGGGTCAGTGAGGGCAGTTTACAGATGTAGTAGCTCAGTTGTTCGACAATAAGATCTGTGGAATGTCCACAACCAGTTAGTTAAATTCACCTGGTGGCTTAAAAGTGCACGATGGGGGTAACAATAAGATCTGTGGATTTAAATTCACCTTTTAAAAGTCCGCACAGCAAAACATGCAAGCTAACATCCTGTAGTCTGGGTAAGCATTTAAAGAACATACCTTCATGCTGTATGACAAGCCAAATTCCAGTCTTCTCATCTTCACTTTTCTATTGTCCACCTCCCTCTTCACATATTCATCTCCCTGAATCCATCTGAAAGGTTTTGCTTGTCATTGCTGCTCTTGGATGGAGATTACCCATCTGGAAAAAGAAGGGGAGAAAGTTTAATGAAATTCATGTTTCAAATTCACAGTTCATTGTCTATGAGAGCATCTACTTAAGAGGTGCATGCAAGATGTACCTTGCTGGTTAATAACCGGCCTCCGGGTTCCGGGCTCTGGAGGCCCTCTGCTGAAGCGTGCTGTTTTGTCCGACCACTTTTTCTATTTTTAATAAGTTCCTGTACATGAGTCGCTTCGCGGAGGATCTTTAAAAACGGCCTCTGTCCCGAGGTGGCCTCCTAAACGCATGCATTATTGAAGCACGTACCGGCCTTGTCCTCCGCTCTGCCTTCACTCAGTCCAGTTCATCAAACAGCAGCAGCAGCAGAAACAGCTGCACAGCTCCCAGAAGAGCAGGGCGAGGAGGAGGAAAATACAGGCTGAGTGTTCAGAGCTCAGAGACCTGATGTAGGACTGTGGGAGCCGCACAAATGAGGAGCAAATACGGGTCAAAAACTCAAGTATGCTTCACAAGTTCACATTCTTACTAAAGTTCACATGCTTTGTAGTTCATCATTGAGGGGATGAATTGTTGTAGTGCAAATACAACTACTGACATAAGGAAACTAAATGGGGAGATCTTAAATCATTTTCGCATTACTGCAGAAGAGTTCACACATCACCACGGAAGAGCATTAGGGCCACTGAAAAAACATTTTTTGGTTCTGATTTATTTTTTAGGATTCTGATTTTAATCTCAGAAGTCCTATATTAACAAATAAATTGTAATATATAATTGTAATATATAATTTTGTAATGTAATATATAATTTTGATACAATATCAGCCATCTTTAAATCATCAGCTTTTGAGAGAATCTCTATCTCTCTCTTCTTTAAACACACACATTCCCCCCCACCTCCACAATATTAGAGCCTTATGTGGGGGCATAGAGAGAGGGTGAGAGCTGTGTAAATGGTCAATTGGCTTAACTCGGTGGTGTCTGTTCTTGGTGCGACCATGTCAGTGGGCAATGTGCAAATGTGTTCTCTTTTGATGTCCCTGATGTAATCCTCAGCAGCACACTGGTCCCCATAAAGCCCCGGGGAGCAGAGATGAGTGGGAGCAGGGTGCTGTTTGTTCTGGGATTAAGATATCACTTCCTCCACTTCATTCATTCAAATGTCACGTGCACGCATGCAGAGTGAAAACACTGTTATGTATCATTCTGGCGCACACACAGTGTCTTCGGTCTCTGTATTCACACTGATATTTCTGAGTCTGTTAAGCGAGATATGTAGCTGTCTCATTATGTTACACTGCCATCTAGTGATCAATAATATTCACCTTTTAGTGTTGTTTGAACTAATTTATATGGTCCTCCACATTGACTGAGGATAGCTGCCACTCTGATGCATCATTTTTAGCACTCAAACATCTGTACACGTTTGCAGCAGTTCGCTCTAACTCCAGTCGGCTATCAGCCTAATGGAACAAATATCTTTCAAATAAAGTCAAAGTATTAAATATAAAATGTTGGTTGAATCTGCCTCTATTCTCTGTAGATGTTTTGTTAATGTTTTCTTTCAAAAAAGGACACACCACAGCCTTCCAAAAACTATCAGCATCAGTTTGTGTCATTATATCTTCAACCCATCTCTTTGACTGTGTAAAAAAAAAAAATTAAAACCTTTGCTCCCGAACGTGAGTGGAAAAACCAAACAGGACATAGAAGGTTGCTAGCAGGTATTCAGCTATCAAACATGTACATACAGTATTATATAATTACACCATCTATTATTCAAGGAATGATTTTAAATGCACCTGTGTGATTAAAATATGCAGCATCTAGCTGTTTAATTGGTCCTTGGTCACCATGACAGTTTCACTTTGGTGCTCTGTGCAGAAGCTTTAAATCATTATCAACAGAGCCCTCTCCCCTCACACAAACAACCAACAAGCCGACGCGTCCCCAACACAATATTGGCTTTGTTATTAGTAATAGATCATCAATGAATGAGGAAAACAGGAAGTGTGTCTGATTATGTATTAGTCCTGCATGTTGTGAAAATACGATTCATTCATTCAATATAAGGTTTATTTGGTATTATCAAGCTTAATAAAACGCATTCGTACAATTTAATAAAATGGCAAAACAGAAGAATGTAGTAGTTCAAATTTCTAACTTCAACCACCAGGGGTCATCATGAACTCAAAGTTGAATATTTGACTTACTATAAGATGGAAATGAAGAGTGAAGAGTGATGGCATGCTTTCACTCAGAAAACCTTACACATACAACTCTTCATTGTACAGCTTTATACATTCAGTCTATTGTGGCTCATTCTGGTGTCTATGCAAGCTGCTAATGGTATTCATGGCTTCTAGATCCATTCTAGTAGTTACATGTGTGTGTGTCAAGTCAAGTGTACCATAAATTACAAATGGTGTATACAGAAGCTTTAAGGTCACTGACACAAACACCCCATTGTGACGTGAAATTATACCCGTGGCATGTTTTCTGCATTTCTCTTCCTCAAATTGCTCTGGCTGAAACCCAGCAGCGTTTGGAGTGCAGTGGAGGAAGCTAATCAAGCAGCAAGAGAGCGGCAACAAAGCAAAACGAGTCTTCAAGCAGCTGCCACTGCTGAGGGTGAGAAAAAAAAAAAAACACAAGAGGAGTCCAAAGCTTGGAAACCAGTCTAGTGTAAGTTATCAGGAGGAGGGAGGAGGAGGAGGAGGGGGAGGGGAGGGGGAGGAGGAAGGAAGGGAGATAGAGGACTGGAGAGATGTTTTTGTTATTTTTATGGTCATTAACCTCAAGTATGAAAACAAAACGGAAAAACAATGTCGATTTGAAAGACATTGAGGACTATTACCTTTGCGATATCAACCAGTTATAACATGTGACAGCATCCTTTTCCAACAACTTCTCCTCTTCCCTACAATATAGTTTGAATAATCTGAGGAGCAACAACCTGTATGTTAAATGTGAGAGTATAATGTGCAGTGATACGCGTTCACTCCTAATTCTGCCTCTCCAATGGAACACATGCACATCAAGTGGGAAAGTTGCTCAAGTCAGCTCTCAAACTAACTTGAATTTGTTTTACTTTTTAATACAGCATGAGTTTTACTTTTCATAAAAGTTGGTCTGGAGAAATTGCTTTTCACTCTATTGATGTTGACAGGAGAAAAATTACTTTTTTGAATGTCAAACATTAGTTGTGATGATAAAGATACACTTTTTGCCAAGAAAAAACTGATAATCTGACACATTTATTACTATCACATGTAATACCTTTATTGTTGTTTGTAACGCACTGGTGCAAAATAAAGTACATAAATATTGGACCTTGTGTTGCTAGAAAAAAACAAGCCACTTATCTTTCTGTGTAGACAGACACAGGCTGCAGATAAATAAGAATGAATGCAGTGTTTCTCAAGCCTGTATGATGAAGGTTCTTTCGATATGATACACTTTATTGTCCCCTTGGGGAAATTTGTTTTTCCTGTCTTGATACCAAACTCATTACTTTTAAAGACAGTGAAGAGGCTGATATTTTGAGTTTTTCTGTTCCCTTCTCTTCAGTGCACCTGAATCCGTTTCAGAGCTAAGCAGGTCCACCCTTTATGTTGAGTTTTCATCACTGTTAACACGTTCTTTTCTCACTACTTTACACACTTGCAGTTACACTAAGTGATCACTAGGTGGGAGCAGTGTTCAGTTCAAACAGACAAAATTTGCTCTAAACTCTGCTGCTGTTCTCTAAATAATGGAGAAAACCTGAATAGCTCCCTCTCATCACGTCTGTGCTGAGGTTTTGTTTCTCTTAAAACAAATCTGCAAAGAACTAAGTGGAGTGAACACAGTGTAACAGTGTAAGTCTGTACAGTGTGGAAGTTAGTTGGCTTCATGACATCTACGTATATGTCAGGTCACTGTGTGCATGTAGGAGCAATAGGATCATATGAAGTAGATATGTTTATTGTTTAAATGTATAAGGACATATTTCACAAACTTGACCTTTTTTTCTGCTCATTTTCTGTCTAACCTGACTTTCTTTTAGGATTTTACAGAATGATAAGTGGTAAAAACTACAACAATGTATTTGTGATGCTGTACAGTGTGCACAGGGACAGTTGCCACACTGATACTACTCATTAAACTATTAAGTGTATTCAAGTTTTTGTCTATAAATGACACGCTCTACCATGTACTGTAGCATATACCTTGCATACTTTTTTTTTTTTTAAGGAAGTTTAACAAAACGAAGGGCTCTTTAATGTTTCTGCCTGATGCCAACATAGAGGTGTATGCACACACACACACACACACACACACGCACACACATACACGGGCACACACACACACATACACGGGCACACACACACACACACACACATGCACACACGGGCACACACACACACACACACACACACACACACACACACACACACACACACACACACACACACACACGGGCACACACACACACACACGGGCACACACACACACACACACACACACACACACACACACACACACACTGTGCTGAGTAAACGGTCTGGCAGGTTGAACCCGTTGGTGTGTTTAGCTGGAAACAGACAAACCTGCAGTGTACACACTCAGACACTGAGACAGGCCCAGTGTGCACAATCAACATGGATACTGATTGATCCAAATGACCGTACTCTCTGTTCTAGTATTTCCAGAGACCCAACATTAATAATAGTAGGTTAGTAGAGGTAGTAGAGAGAACACTGTAGCTCCAAAAACTAATTGTTATCTACTTAATGCATTTAAAAACACTACATTTCAAGCCTGACCCAGCTCTTCATCAGCTTTCATCCAGTTGTTTTTTTACGACTCAGCGCCTTAAGAATTGATGTGCGTGTGTTTGCTGACTTTTTTCTGCTGTATCATTTCCCAGGGTTGGAAACAGAGATGTCTTTTCAATGAAGTACGTTATACGGCAGTATGTCTGTGTTTACAGTTAATAAACATATATACTACCTATCTGAAATATGTTGTCATTATAACAGTATTAAATACATGATCCTTGTTATATTTGAACTGTGTTTAAAACATTTTCTGGTGAATGTCATGAAGGACAGTTGAAAAACAATTAAACAAACAGACGATATAAAGTGACAAAAAAAAGTTTTTTATACTGTTAAAGCTTTACTTTTTCATTTCTCTATGCTTTAGTAATATCAGATGACCTCTGCTGACAATAATAAAACGGGGGACTAAACTGATGGATGGACGGGCTTTAAAACTATTTATCTTAGTGACACTCTGCGCTGCTAGCTGATCTTACATCAAGTAAAGGGCTGGATGGGCCGAACATAAAATACAGCTCACTATGAAAATCTTGTGCAAGATTTAACCTGCCCTTTGAGTTCAGCGTGAACACCCACTGAAAGCATAAAGAATAGTGTAGTTAATCTTTAGGCTGGACAGATTTAATGGAGTGGTGTCAGGTGACAATAGCTGGAAAAACCATCCGAGTGAACCTAATGCGATCAGAACAGCCTGTGTCTGTCTCCCATCCAGGAATTTACAGTAGGGGGAAAAGCCCAGGTGAGCCTTTCTTAACCCCGAGTGCACGCACATACACACACACACATTCACACACACATGGACGCACACACACAATACAGATTCACAAATGTACCACTACTTCTTTACACTTTACACCATCACATGCTCAATGAAAAAAACTTGTTAACACTTCTTGGAAAGCCTTTACTTTAAGTCTGCAAATTTAGAGTTACAAAACTGTATAAAAAGAGTCATAAACTGTTTGCACACTTTAAAGTAGACTGAAGAAATCAGTGTTACACAATATATAAAAAACCTGTATGGCGAGAGATACCTTGAGAATGTTGACAAATACTGCACACGAGTTAATATGAGTCATAATCCACTGAGTGGCCAATAGACCTTCTTTTATATTCATGATTAAACTGTTTCAAGGGTTCATTTATCCTCAATTCTATTTCTGTGTTCTCCCTCTTGATTTAACTAAAATATGAGAGTTCAGTTTTTAAACAATGTAAAAATGCAATATATGTAATGTGCTGTTTTTGATAGTTTACATGTTTTTAACATTTGCTTCTGTAGCAATAGTCATTCTGTTCTACTTGGATATATTTGGAACAAGGGGCACTCAAACGTAACTCTTGTCATTTTCAGTGTTAGGCTTTTCAAAATGAAATGTGTGATACTGAAACTAAGTTACATTTCTAGTCTTCAGCTGGACTCTTGAGTTTTGGATCTGTGTCAGGTCTCAGGAGTCGGTTACAGCGGTGGAAGTCAGGCCTCGGTCAGTCAGCTGACCTTTCACTCGAGCAAAGGTCGCCCACTGTGTGCGTATGTGTTTGTGAGAGTGTGTGTGTGTTTTGTAACTGTATGCGTCCGGCACACAGGGAGTGCATTAATGCTCGTACTCCCCTGGCCATCCCTCTCTCTCTTTTTTGACCGTAACTCTACACCGTGCCCCCCGTCCTCCTCCTCTCCCTCTCCAAACCCCCTGCTGTTTTATCCTGTTTTATGGGACACACCTGATCCACCAAAAATGCATAATGGTCGAGGGGAGGCTGAAATCAATGTGCCCATCAATAATCACAACACTGAAAGTAAAAATAAATAAAGATGCTTATACGTTACAAATGTAGGTAAGTATCTGTTGTCAGTTGTGTTTTATTTTTAATAGTGTTGTTTAATGGTAAAGTTTGTTATTATTACATTATTTGTTATGGTAAAATTAAATGTCAGGCTGATACAATCATTTTAATGCCACTTCTCGACTGTTTGCATCAGCTGATTATAATTGAAAACGAATCTGTTAGCAAGTTTGCTTATGATAGCAAAAAGAAAAGAAAAATCATACCACTGATTATGTTGATGTTCATGCATTGCTGTAAAAGACTTGTCAATTACATTCTGAGTAATATTAACAGGTCCCCAACCTGCGTTTTGAATATTAGATCTCATCTTGATAGCAATCGGATTGCCTGAGTGTTTAATTCCCTAAATGAGTTCAGGCTGAACCTTACCCCAAATCAGTATTTGACTTCCAGTGTGACACAAAAACACGCTATTTGGGATACAAACAACCATCATACTACTAATGCTCTCTGACGTTCTTCGGCTGTCTGTTTGGGTGTTCTTGGTTCTTGGCCTGAATATGTGCATGATTTAATTCGTCTCTACCTGAGAACAGAACCCCTGTCTGTTTGTCTGTCTGTATGCATTACTGCATCAGCAGACTGCAGTCTGTCTGTGAACCATCTGAATCCCTGTTATACTTAAGAGCAAATCCAAAAGATTATGACATGAATATTAATCATATTAACATTTTTTTTTTACTGAATCCTATGTTTGGTACTAACTTATTTTTCAAAATGATGCAGGTAGCAGGTCAATTTGGTATTTTCATATTTGACCTATTGCTGTTTTCTGCGCAGCTTCTTCCCTTGAAAAGGACATTGCAGCTCTTACAAAAATGCACTCATGGTTTTTAGATTATGAAAGATGTTTTTCACTTTAAACATGTTATTCCCATTCCACAAGATGGGTTCCTTGTTGGTATAGATTTGCTGATACCCACTTGCAGAAGAGAAGAGTTAGTCTGTCTTACTGTTTGCATAGTTTGTTGTATGAATCGGATTTTTTAAAGAAAAAAAATTATGTATCAAAAGGAGTAATGTCTGCTATACACAGACACATGTTAATCCAGGCCTATCTGCATTTTATTTTTTATCCATTTAAAGCACAGGTATACATTGAAAATAAAAACATAACTGTAGATGAAGGTTTGAATAAAGGGGTACATTTCTTTTAAAGTGCTGTAACTATGCTATATAAGCAGAGCTGTAATGATGGTACCACCAGCTGACTCGCCTCTAACACTTCACTCTGCAGTCACACTATATCAGTAATGTAAATCCCAGCTGTCCCACTCCCTTGTTAGTACAACCAGCACCCTTTGTAGGCAACAAGTGGTATTAATAGTAAAGTGTTCACACTCAATGCCTTTCTTCATTTCAGAAATATTTTTTTGTGTTCTATACTACCATCCTCACACACACTTAGCCTATATTTGGTGAGATTTTTACTGGGACAGTGCGAGCTCTGACACTTGCTGCACATTTGGACAGTAAAATCATTTGTTTTGAGCAGACTACATTCATCTTTAAACTGCCGCTGTGTTTTGGCAAAATCGATCTCTGTTCCTGCTCTGCCAAAGTTTCTTTAAGCTATACAGCAAATAACTTACAGCTTCAGGGGCGGCTGCTTTAAACATTTGACCCCTGACCTCCCTTAAGGGGGCCTAAGTGAAAAGTGAATTTCCCCACCGGGACCAATAATGTGTCACATTATAAAACTCATCACTGTACCTATAGCGTGTGTTAACCTTTAACACAATATATGTATGTATGTATATATATATATATATATATATATATACATACATACATATATATATATATATATATATATATATATATATATATATATATATATATATATATGTGTATACATAAACTATGAATTTCTCTTAAATCATCTCTTTGGAAATATTAGAAAATGCGTTCTTGTTTCCTTATACACAGTTTGTTTCCAGGTGTTGTTTCAGTGTGGGCCTTTTTTTTAACTAAACAACACTCATTTGTTTTTTTTAATTCACCAGTTATGGTAAGAAGTTTTTTTTTTCTTTATATAAGAATTGCTTTGTCAATCCACTCTACTGCAGTCATTATATCAAACAGCTGGACATTTTTACTATGGATGACCCCTTGTATAAAATTTCAGTTAATGGCATATCTTAATAATAATATGGCAATGTCAACAACAACAAACAGACGTATATACCATATTTTCGTATGCTATGAAATGTTCGTTTTAATAAACATGTTTGTTGTTTATTTAAAAGATGATATTAAAAAATGTGTACCTGGCTGAGTTGTTTTTTTCTAAATAATTCCCGCAGACAAAAAAGGAGGAAAACTGAAAGAGATAAAATGTTTGCGTAACGACTCAGAGCAAGAGCCTTTTAAAACTATTTTTTCTTTTTAATTATAAAGGTCTGAATAGAATTGCTCAAGAAATCAAAAGGTAAATAGCCTACGTCTAGAAATATATCTTTCTTTTGAAACCCACGAATACAAAGCGTGTAGTAGACTATAGAATGAGAACTGCGACATTTATTGCTTTTAATGGACGCGGTGAAATGAATGAATAGTCTAACAATCAGAGCGGGTTTGTTTTACTGAAAAGCTCATATAAATGATTTTTACATAAACTTTGGCGGTGAAACAGTCTGATTGTGAAGACATAGCCTACATTAACACTGATTTGGGGTTTTAATTTGTAGTTATAAAGTAACAGATCTCTTAGGTCAGAACAACTATTTCTACGGTTTGCGATACATGAATGGAGGCTATTTGATCTTTACGAGGCCATGACTCAACATTCCCTCCTTATTGTCTCAGGATTTGTTTCCTCTACAAGACTATTTGTTAACTGACTGTGACATCCTCACAGTTGGTAAATTGTCAAGAGATTAAATCCCCTGCAGATGAATTTGTGCCACGCAGAAATCAAGTCCAGTTCACACCTGTCCTGCCGTTTCTCCTGACTCCTCTGCTTCAGTTGGATGCCATTGTTCCGATAAGCCTGCTTGGCAAAATCAAACCAGCGTTTATAACCGAGGCTCCTTGTTAGGACTTTACTTAAATGCTCGCGGATTCTCCTAACATCTTCTGCCCAAAAATCGTTTAATAGCCTCTCCCTCCCTCCCCTCTTCTCACACATGGCGCGCTCACAATGCCAGATCAAGTTCACATTTCTTATGGGAAACAAAAGAGAAGGAGAGAGAGAGAAAGAGAGATACAGAGAGAGAGAGAGATACAGAGAGAGAGAGAGAGGGGGGGGGAGAGAGAAAGGGAGGGAGAGCGAGAGGGAGAGAGAGAGTGAGAGAGAGAGAGAGACGAAAATCACAGCTATTGAAGGGTTACAGAGTTGGTTTGGTGAGAGACCAACTATTCCGTGTTTTGTCTGCTCGCAAGCTGCTGTTACACGCTTGTTTTGAGTAGAGCCACATTCACTGAAGTCCTGTTAATTACTAAGTGTGGGCTTTGGGCTGTATGTAATTGACCTTCACGCGCCACAAGTTGTACCCAACGATGTGCGAGTGATCCTCTATATTTAATGACAGGAGGGGAGACAGTTTACACATTGTCTGAGTACACTTATTAAACTCCTATAACCGAGCAAACTAGATAGACCTAGTTTCTGAATGAGCCCTGATGTTCCTCCAATGTTCCTCTGAGTTAAGAAATAAAATTGTCCTCCACCGTTTCAAATATTTGAAGACCATTGTGTACTATTGTGAAAAAAATTATTAAACAAAAGGTCTACATACAACACGGATAGGCCTATCAAACCTCTTAAAAATGTAACGCTAAATTATGAGGGAAATAGCCTACCTGTTACTGTGTTGAATGATGTAAATTATAATTACAGCCATAATTACAAGTAGGCTATCTCAATAAAATACCACCTAGATGCACCGCAGCTTATAAGAATGAAAGCACATTAAATCCTCTTCTATAAGATTGGTAGAAAAGTTGTTAATTAAAGTTGATTCTTCACGTGGTGGATATATGGATGGAGGTGTTGTACGGCTGAAGCTGTTCAAACAAAGTGTCTTCTTTCACCGCCCGTTTCCACTTCTGTGTCGTGTTTTTTTTTTTTTCCCTCCTCACTCAAACACTACAGTACTTCTGTTCTCCTGAGCCGCGCGCGGACAGATAAGGTGTCATCACTTAGAAATCAAGGTTTCCCGGTTTGGAGAAGCTCGTGCGCATTTCGCACAACTTCGCCTGTACAGGCTAATGGCCACATGCCACATTATTCAGTCTCTTAAAGTGTTTCTTTTTCGCCCCTTTAAAAATAGGGTTTGGATGACTTCGGTAAAATTTGACGTTAAGTTGCAACATGTTTTTTTTAATAATATTAATAAATAACATTATAATTTCCGTAGGCCTACACGTGACACAAAAACAAAAGAAATAAAAACATCATAATTTTAAATATGTCCTTAATCCACCTAAATTATACTCAACTGTATACTTTACCTACGCTGTTATTAGACTTTTTGACGTAGCCTAGTTTTTTATTTTTTTTAAGATATTTCAATTTATCTGCAATAGTCAGGAACAAAAAGCTTGGAAACATAATTTCCCCACCATTCACTACTTCCTCGTCCGCATTTATGGCTGATAATATCGACCCGTCCACACATAAAGGACAATATCCTCATTCTTAGAGCAGCCACATGTGTCAAAAGGAAAGAGCTCTACAGTAATGCTTTCTGATAAAACAGTGCCCCAACGTCATGACGGTTAATCTGGCTCAGAGTATGGCTACATTCAAAAGGCCAATGGAAATATACAGCATGGACCATTACTTTGGCAGCAAGTGTATAGCCTAGGTTAATATAATACTCTAAAAAGTAGATACATAAGAAGTGCATGGGAAATTGCGTGAAACGCAAGGATTTCAAGTGAGGGGATATTTGTTTTACTATCATGTTTTTCAAAGGTCACCAAGATGAATGGTGTAAAGAAGAAAGAGCGACGAAGCAGACGAATATCGAAACAAACTGTTGCTTCATACAGAGAAAGAAAGGAAAAGCCAAGAAGGATTCATATTCAAAGAAATTCTCGTTTTTAATCCATGTATTTCTTTTTGACTTTTTATTGTAAAGGGTATATGAAACTATAGTTGAATGTTTTATGTTTCATCATTTCTCGCAAAGTTTACATGCAAGTCTCTTTCCAACGAAAATGCAAATAATATCAAGAGATTAAGATATTTCCTCTTCTCGCGACTCTTATAAGACACTTGAGCATATCATACACCCCGTCCCCCCACCCCCACACCCCCCCAAAAACATCCATTCTTTAAAAAAAAACAAAAAAAAACGTATTATGGCTCTCTTTGAAAACCCCTTTGTAAACAAAAAGGCGATGTGGTGCCTTAAACTCGGTGACTTTAGAGTCTGCTGACAAAATCTAAACCCCTAAAATAACAACGGTGATAGTAATAAGAATTAAGACATTTTATTGTAATTGTTTTCAACAATATAACATGTTACGTTTTTACATTCTGGTAAAATACGTCTTTTCCCTTTATTTTTATTTATTTTTTTATCTTGAACGACCTAAATCCGCCTCACCTTGTGTCTGCACAACGACTGCAAAAATGTTCCATCTTTATAAATCTGTCTTGTTTCCCCCCTCATATGCCAATATTTAAGAAAACGTTTCCTGTTATAAATAGGCATATGTTTGGTAAATGTCTGAAGTGCTCTTCCTTGAGATTTGTTGCTGGAAAATTCCAGA